>NC_034415.1:4043342-4209076 GCF_002078875.1 Numida meleagris | reverse complement strand
CCGGGCGCGCTGCGGGGCTGCCCGGCCGCCGCGGGGCCGCCATGCCCGCCAAGTCCAAGTATAACCTGGTGGACGACCGGCACGACCTCCGCATCCCCCTGCACAACGAGGACGCCTTCCAGCACGGCATCTGCTTCGAGGCCAAGGTGGGCAGCGGGCGCGCGTCCCCCGGTGTTCCCCGTTCCCCAGCTCTCGGTGCGCGTAGCAGTGATTTTTTTTCTCCGCTTGTCCCTGGGAGCCCTTTCCCCCAGGCTCAGCTGCCAGGAGTTGAGTGAGTCTTTCCGACCATCCCAAAGGGGGTAGAAGGTGGCCAGGTGAGTCAGGTGGGGACCCTGCTCCTTCACCCCTCCGTAGCATCACCTGGGGATGTTGGCCCCGGGGTGCAGGTGCGGTCGGGAGCCTCTTACTCCCGCGCTCCCCAGGGAGATGAACTTGGGGTGAGCGGGTGGAGGGACCGGGTGCCATTTGCTGAGGGCTGGGAGAAGTCAGCACTGGCTCCAAGCGAAGACTTGCTGTTTCCCCTTGCAAATAGAAATCATTCTCGCTAGTGTGTTTGGCAGGAAACACTGGTGTTTGTTTTTTTTCTTCTGAGACCACTCAGGCTCTTACTGCATTTAGGCTGTGGTGTCCCATGTCTCTGGTGCTCACAGCCCAAGAAAGCCAAGCATCTGCTTGCCTTGCCCATCCGTGGGCAGGTAGCTGGAGGGAGATAGCAATGGAATTTGGAAAGCAAACACATTAAATCCCTATTCCTGCTGCTGTTCATGGAGTTACAATTGTCACATCAGTGAGCTATTCCAGTGAGGCTCAACTGGAAAAAAAAATGGTCTAGAAGAGTTTCTGAGCAGCACCTGTCCCTTGTACCCAGTTACCCTTGGGGCACAGGTGCTCGCAGAGGATGGATCCCAGCCCTGGCACCCAGTGCTGCGTGGTGCTTTGAGGACAAGCCCACGTCCTGCTGCAGGGCTCAGGGGCTGCATGTTCCCTCTGCTCACAGCTGGCAGGGTCTGCAGAGAGCAGCAAGGTGCAGTTGTTCAAGGAGCAAACTTACAACCTGCTTTGGAACTGCTCCTAGGAATGACTGTTCAAATTCTGCTTTACATCCTTTTGCTCCTGGGTTATCGCAGCTGGTTGCAGTGTTTCTGCCAGCACCTGCTGCACAGCAGCTCCCTTTTAAATCGCTTTGTGGGTGCTCTGCCCCTTCCCCACCTGGCTTAGGGTGGGAGCAGGGACTTGGGGTGAAGAGGAGGACGTGGCTTTATTGCCCCCCGATCTGCTTGCTGCTCGTCTCTTCTCTCTGGGGTTCTGGGGTGGTGCGTGCGAGTCTTTGTTAGCTCCTCTTTCTCTTATTTTGTATCCTCTGACACGCATTCATGCCAAGCACGGGCTGTATGAAGCCCCGCTCTTGAATTCGTGTATTTCTCCAGCAGCTCCTGATGCCAGATGCAGAATGCAGATGGCTTAGGCAATTACTCCATCCTTTTATTAGATTGGTGGAGATTAATTAAATGCTTACACTCCTTTAGTTCCTTTTATCCCCATGAATCCTGGGTGCTGAAACCCACACGGCTCTCATTGGAGAGAGGTGCGGAGCGCGCGTTCTGCTGCTGGCGGGGGAAACGGGGCTTGGGTTTGGAGCAGAGCAACACCGAAATGAGAAATCCATTCCTCTGAGCCCTTGGCAGGACTACATATGTGTCTGTGGGCTGGGGCAGACCCGGGGGCCATGGAGCATTGTGAGCAACCCGGCCTCTGCCTTCAGCTGTGCCTTGCTCCTCCTCCTCTTCTCCCTGGTATGCAGCGTTGGTCCCATGCCCACCACCTTTGTTCTGGCAGTGGTTGGGATGTCCAGGTTTGGCCCTTTCCAAGCACGGGGTGACGAGCACATGCAGTGCTGCTGAGGGTGATGCCACCAGGGCTATTGGCAGCCACACACTCTGGCACAGGGACGCTGTTTCTGAGCAGGGCACCCTCCAAGCCTCACGGTAATCCATTTTCTGGAGATAAACCCAGTAACTGGAGAATCACACTCCATCTTCTCAGGGAGTAGCAATGCGGTTTGCACTTCTTGATCTGTTTTTTGCTGGCCACCTTTCTTGGCACTGAAACCTCCACGTCTTTGAAGTGCCTCGATCAAGCTGGTGGGAATCGGAGGAGCTGGCTTGAGGGAAGGCAGCTTCACTTTCTGCCCATTGTGGTCAGAACTGTTGGATTAAATCAAGAGCCAGGCCTCTCGGGTGTGCTGAAGCACTCGGATGAAAGAGCTGCGAGCTGCAGCGTGTCGCAGGGGAGCTGGCATGAATTCCCACTTGTGCATTAGTTTCCTGTTTAAATAAATGGGTATTTAAAGAATAAAGACACCTTCTGTCCACCTCTTCCCACCATGGCTCTTCCAGTTGGGCAGGCTGCAGGGCACATGAGCCTGCTCTTTGTTTTCCCAATGTCCTGCTGCTGTGGGATGAAATCCAAGGGCAGCTCAGGTGTTGGAGAAGGAGATGCCTGGGGTCCACATGCAGAGCCACCAGTGCCTGCAGGCTGCAGGCACCTCCCTGCCAGCAGCCTTGGGAGCAGATAAGTGAGGGTGGGTTGGAGGATTGCTGCTGTTTTGGCAGCAGGTGGGTTTGGGGGTTTGGGTGGGCTTTATTTTTTTCTTATATACTCCCCTTACAGGATCTTGGCAACCATGCATTTTCTGTCATGTTTGTCAGTACTTTTCCCCACTTTTGTGTGTGGGAAACTGAGAATGAACCAAGCATCTGCTGCCGTCTATGTTTGGAGACAGGACATGGAGGAGACTTTGCACAGATCCAGTGTGTCCCTTTGTGCAGATCCTGCCAGGTCCAGCAGACTTGCCTGCCTGCCTCTCACAGGGCTGTGCTGGTGCCAACAAATTTCAGAATTTGAAGCAGGATAGATGCAGGCACCTCTGACCTGGGTCATCCATCCTCGTGCCCTGCCGCAGCCTGCCTTTGTGGGCATTTCTCCATCCCCTGCTCAGGCTTGTTGGCAGCCGGGCAGTGCTGGGAGCAGGAGACAGGTTGCTCGAAGCTCATACCTCCAGGTGCCTGGGAGAAGCTTGGCAGCAGTGCATGGGGGTGTTGGTACTGGCAACTCCCGAACACAGTGTGCTCAGCGAGGTCTGCTCACCAGGAGTAAAGCTGCAGCGCGGGATTGCTTGCTCCGGGCTATAAATAACCTTGCCGAGCACCACAGAAGTTCTCCTCTGCAGCAGTGGCATATTTTTGCCATACTTGTTAAGTCAGTTTGGAGGCTGCTTGCTGGAGCTCCCAGCAAAGCTCTCTGCTGAGACTTGGTGGAGCTGCAGAGAGGGGCCCTGGGGCAGCTCTGTGGCGGTGCAGCAGAACTCAGAGTGCAGTGTGTGCACGAGGATGGAGAACAGGCAGTGTTTTCCTGTCCTATTGGGAGTTTGTCCTTCCAGAGCCTGGCACTGCTTCCCCTTTGCCAGTGTGTCATTGAGATAAAGGCGTTCCCAAACCTCTCCTCTGGGTCTTTTTGCAGGAGACTGTGTAGCGTGTTCATCGCCCTCTGCCTCGAGCTGCATGGCTCTGGCATGATGCTGCCATGCTAGCCCTGTCTCTGTCCCCAAGTGAGGGGGGCTGGCAGGCTGCAGGCTCCCAGGCACATGACTGCCCAGGGCTGGGAAGAGGAGGCTTTTCCGTTGAAGTCAGCTGGCACATCAACTTTTCCATTCCTGCTGGCCCCTGAGTCTGCCCTGCTGGGTGTGAGCAAACCTCTCCCCTCGCAGGGCAGAGCTGGGTATGGGATGTTCCCCTGGGCTGTTTGGGGAAAGCAGTTCCAGTGGGATGAGGGCCCCCGCAGACCTGTGTGCAGGCAGCAGTGACGGAACCACAGCCATGGGTTTCCCCATAGTGCTGCCCTATGCTTTGGGGTGTGCTTCCCCTCTTCTGCCTTGGCCCCAGTGTAATCTCTGCCTTGGCTTTTAGCTCCCATGCTGCAGTGTCTATGGCACTGGCACAGTGGAGGGAGCAGCGCTGAAAAATGCTGTCTGGCTTCTCATGGGAATGAGCACAGTAGCTGGGGAACCCAGGCAGGATTTGGGTCTGGTGCTGCCTGCGGCTCCCACACCAGCAGCTCTGCCCCTGCTGCCGGCTCCTTATCTCAGGGCAGCTCTCAGGGCTGGCGAGGATCCAGGCGGCCGTGTTGGGCTTCCCCAGTGGGATGATTCAGCCCTGACCTTTGCACGATGCCGGGCTGCGGGGTGCCGACGTGCTTGCTCTCCATGAAGGCTTTCCCGCTCCCACGGACATAACTTGGGAGGCATCCCTGTGTTTTCAGGCAGATCTGATCTTCTGAAAGGAATTCACTTCTGATGGGACAGGATAGCGTTAAACAACCTCAAGATAAAAAAAAAAAAAAAAGAAAACAACAAAAAAAAACAACCATCAAAACACAAAAGCTAAATGATTTGTGCAAGCATTGCAAAATGTATTTCCCGGTTTTCTCGTGTTTATTTTCCTCCTGCCCAGGGAGAGCTGGTATTTCCCTGAGCTGGCAAGGGCCCACAGGCACGCTGCCTGTCCTCCCAGGGGATGGGGAGGCTGTGCAAGGTGGCCCTGCTCCCAGCAGCAGCTCCGGCTGATCCCACGCTGCTTCCCCAAGCGAGACTCAGCGGTGCTGGTAGGAGGGCCAGGGGTGCTGATAAGCACGGCGCTTTCTCACACCATCCTTACTCCTTCACGCTGGAAGGCTGACCTCTCTGGCTGCATTTTTTGAGGGATACTCATCACACCGTGAGGAGTTATTCATCTGCAGGGCACTTCCCACTTGCATTTTCTTCCCTGGATTCAGAAAGTATCTGGAGAGGCTTTGTCTGTTTCCGGAGTGAAGGAGAGGTGGATGGTTTGGGGGCTGTGAGCCATGTGCCGAGGTGCTGTGGGCTCGGGGTCTGTGCTCCCAGCAGCAGGGTGCGGGATGTGGGCAGGATGCTCTGGTTTTGAGCAAAGTGCATCCTGTGCTGTTGTTTGGTGGCCAAGAGTTCCTACTGATGCTTTCCAGAATTGATACAAAAAAGGGAAATAAATTCATGGCAAAGATGCCTCTCGTAGTAAAACTTAAACCCTTGATTGGATGGGAAGACTCTGTTTAGGGGCTGTAATTGCTACTTTTGCAGTCAGGCTTCAGCTGCTGGGGTTTAGAAAGTGAGTGCTGCCTCTGCCTGTGGCTGCGTCACGGGGCTTAATTCCCGGTTGCATAAGGCTGTCCTGCACCGCTGCCGCACATGACGAGCGAGCCAGCTGTTTGATGTTTATTTTTATATCCCCTCTCTTTGCGTGTCCTCATGGCATCCACTGCCAGGTCCTGCACTGTCACCATCTGCCTGCCCGTGGGATCCACGCAGGGCTCATGGTGGGCTCAGCACGTGCTGGGGAGAGCTCGTTGTGCTCTGTGCCCAGATGGGCTCTGTGTGGAGGGGTAGGGGCAAAGCCTGCTGGCGTTGCCTGGGGGCACCCAGGGCTTTGCACAGCTCATGCTTTTTCATCTTGATTTATTAATAAGATTAATCTGGCTCTTGCTTGGAAGTGGGAATGCTATGCAGAATGAGACAATGGATATAGATCCTTATGTCCCTTCCTATGGTGGGAAACTTGAGCTGTGCAGTGTCCAACAGGCTTCTGAGCCATGTGCAGCGTACAAAGGACTGCCTCATTTCAGTCATTCAACCCATTATAGGGTTTTTCTACAGGAAAGCCACTTACTCTGTCAGACAGAAAGGATGCTCACATGAGGACCGGCTAAAGAAGCAAAAGGTGACACAGGAGGGGAAGCACGACCACTGTCTGTAAGCCACGCCGCAGGGCAGGAACAGGCAGAAAGCGAGGCTGGGAAATCTAGGGCAACTGCTCTTTGTGGGCAGGGGGAGGGCTGGGAAGGGGCGAGGAGAGGTCACTGCTTGCGGCACTTTGGGCATGGTGGGCAGAACACTGGGCTGTGCGCAGGGGTGCAGAAGGGCAGTGTGAGGCCGTGAGGATCCAGAGCTGTCAGTGACATGCAAACAGGGCTAACCCGCTGTTTCTTTCCCTGCAGTACATAGGCAGCCTGGATGTGCCGCGGCCAAACAGCAGGGTGGAGATTGTGACAGCCATGCGGCGGATCCGGGTGAGTGCTGCAAGTATGCTCCTTCCTTCCTTCCCCTTGGTGCAGGGGCCATAGCCCTCCCCTTCCCAGGGCTGCCCACAGCTGCAGGCTTCCCCTGCTCCCGCATCGAGATGGGTGCCTGGTGCAGGCTGCAGGGTTGCTGGCACCTGTACGTAATCGGTTGTTGGTCTTGTTCCTGGTTCCAAAGCGGCAGCGTACGACTTGTAGGGGAGGAACGTTTGTTTTCTCCTGCTGGCCTAAGAGCATTGGCTGTGTGACATTTTGGATGCTAGATGCCAGCAGGTCCGTGCCCACTAAGTGGCCCTGTGCAAATGAAAGCTCTGAATTCAAGTAACCGGCAGCACGTGGGTGAGCTGCAGGCCAGCCGGCAGCAGGCTCGCTCGGTGGTGAGCAGGTCAGGGGATGTCAGCTGGCTCTGAAGTCATTGGGCTTCCCAAAATAGGGACGGCCAGGATGCTGGGCGCTCTGGTCACATAATACCTGGCCCGCAGCCACCGGAGCAGCTCTTCCTCTGCTCCCCTCCTGCAGAACATGCAGCTGGGAAGCCTCCAGCCTCCCTCAGAGGGGTCTGGCGTCCTGGCACAGGTTTTTCATTTCCAGTTTTGGTGCATAAATAGCCCCTGGGCTTTTCTTGACAGCACTCCTGCAAGCTGCCCTGCATGCCCAGTGACTGGGAGGTCTTAGTTGGAGTTAGGTTTGCTCACATTGGTTCCGAGCTGGTTGGGGATATGTTAGGCCATCAGGAGCTCCACAAGATTCATGGGCAGCTGTTTCCTATTCCTTCCTTCAAGTTCCCTGGGACAACTGTTGTCTTGGGAAAAGACAACTGGGATACGGCTTCCAAAAGTAGCAGCTCAGCTACCCTGTGTGGCAGCGGGGCCCTAGGGGGGACACCCTGGGAGCCTCATGTGCTGCCAGAGGACACAGGAGCAGTGCTGGGGCTGGCTGAGCTTGCAGCATCCTGCTGGGATGTCCCCCGACCTGGGGGGCACGCCGGACACGCATAGCAGGCATTGCTGGCATTCCTGATGCCTGCGCGCTCCCTGCTCCCCCGCAGAGGCGGCACTGCACGGGAGCCAGATGCACGCCGAGAGCTCGGCTCCATCTGTTTTGTGGAGCTGGATCGAGAGGGGCTTTATGTGGGGAAACTGTATTTTGTGAGAGTGGGCAGCCTGATGTAGTGGGTGACAGCCCTGTCCATGGCAGTGGGTTGGAACTGGGTGATCTTTGAGGTCTCTTCCAACCCAAGCAATTCTGTGATCTTCGGCCACGTGTGCAGCAATAAATGCAGGAGGCCAGGGCTTGTTTTCCTGGCGAGCAGCTGGGTTTGTGCATGCGCTGCTGAGCCCTTTTTCCTCCTCATCTCCAAACAGGGTGGCCTGAGCACTCAGAGCAATCACAGCACCATCCTAACCACACAGGCTCAGAGTTGCGAATGACTGGAGTTTAAAATACCTGAACTAGCTACAAATACACTTCTTTTTACTTTTCTTTTTCCCAGGATGGTTGAGCACATGGAACCCTAAATAGCAGCCATAACTGTATGGGTTTTTAATGCAGTCATGATGTAAGCACACACAAATGCCTTCCACCCGGTGCTCCTGGCATGTTTCCAGTGCAGCCATGTTACCTGGCACAGTCATTCCAGAGAATTTCCGCTCCTCTTTTTTGCTGCTTGGATTGCTGTGAACGTGGCTTTAATCCAGGTTTTCTCTGGTTCCAGAAAGGATGAAATCCTATATAGGCACCGGTTTAAAAGCTGTTTCTGTGGAGGTCTTCTGCAAGCCTGTTGCTGGGAAGTGTCCAGCGGAATTTTACAGGTTCAAAATGTGGAGGCATTTCGGGTGTTTTAAAGCCTAACTCCTCCAGACCTCCTGCTCTGACAGGTACATCTGATTTTGTGTGATTTCTGCTTTGCATAGCTGAGCTTCATTTTAGCAAATTGGCAAAATTTCTGAATTTCAACAAGCTTGTTTAAAGCAGAATTTTTCATCCTCTGAAAGCCACATGCACAGTTGGACTGGTGCGAAAATTGCTGCGTGTGGCCAGTCATTTGCACGGAGCCCACGGTGTAATTTGCAGCTCATTTAATTAGCGTCTTTCTGAGATATACCTGTTAGCACTGTGGTGAGTTTATAAGTGTTAGGACACTTATCATGTCTTGCTTGACGAAAGGGAAAGAAGAAGGCAAGCAGCACAAGCACTGCGGTTTGTGCGGTAAAATGGAGCGGTGGGGGGGTGGGCTGTGGTCCCTGCGGGGGGATGTGTGGGGGGCTGGGGCTCAAGGGGGGCTGCGAGGAAAGCACAGCACTGGGAGCAGGGTGAGCTATTAGAGCTAATGGCTTCCCATCATTATCCCGAATGAAGAAGGTTGCGTTCTATTAGATCTGGGAGGAACGGGTGGGTTATCTGTAGCAATTGCCATTTATCGGATTAAAGAGGGTGAAGGCGAGCTTATTGATTTCTCCCGGCGCCGCCAGCACCGCTTAGCTTTGTACTGATACAGCCTCCCACTTACTTCAGACCTTGCCCTGGTGGCATCACTGAACGCATGCTTGTGGAATGACTCCTGAGGATGTGACTGCATGTGTAATGCCTCTTGGGTAGGGAGCAGCGCCGCGCTCCCTTGGTAAGACCTTGGTAAGATGTTGGAGGACTTGTTGGAGGTGCTTCATTAGGCTGTCCCTCCCTACCTTGACTGTTCCCACATTGTTACCAACATGCAGTCGCTGAGGGATAAGGCTGTGTTCTTTGTCACCAGCATAACACCCCTGGGTGCTCACTGTCATGCAGGGGCGAGGCTCGCTCTTGCAGACCTTTCCTGTGCATTAGAAAAGGTCTAACATTAGAATTCTTAACGCTGTCACATTATCTATGTGTTACCGTAGTGCAGCAAAGATCGCTATGCCTTCTGCAGGTTAGACGCTCCAAAACTGATGCAGGAGCATTGCTGAAAATGAGGGTCAGAGGGATGTGCTGAGGTGGGGTTGATTTGGGGCTTCAGCTTGTCCTGGCATCTCCCAGTAGGCGCAGCGCAGAGCCGGGCTTGTCCCACTGCTCCAATCCCCAGGAGTTTCTATGACTCATCGCACCCATGGCACTGCTTTTGAGATTTACTTCTGGTTTCCTGCAGCATGGAATTTTCCTGCGGGTTTTGGAATAAACCAGGGCATTCAGCCTACTGCCACCATGACGGCTTTGTGCTCCTGGGATGGCATTAGGTCTGGCTGCTCCCTTGTGCTGACTGCTGAAGCCTGCACTGCGTGGAGCTGGGCACAGCAGTTGTGGGCAGGTGTCTGCATGGCAGAGATGCCATACCTGGCTCCAGCTGCCTGAGTGAGGGCACTGGGGAGAGAGAGGCTGGGGAAAGAAGAGCAAAGAGCAAAAAAATCTCACAAGCAGGAGGTCAGGATCAAGCAATACTTTATATCTGTTTTATGGATGAGAGACTGCGACTTAGAAGAGGAAGGGATTTGTCAGGCTTATCCAAGCTGAAATCAACATTTCAAATGCTGCTCTTGTGTGTGATCCTTTCTGCTCTTGTGCTTCTCTGCTGGTCCTCAAAGGCCAAGGACTGCTCTGTTTAATCTGCTGGCACGTTCCCTGCTGCATCACCTAGGCAGAGCAGCGCAGAGCTGCAGCACTGCGGACTGCAGACACACCTGCCCTGTGCAGTGTTGGGCAGAGCAGGGCTGTTGGATGAGCTGAACCAACCGAGTGCGGTTCAGCCTCTCCGGCTTGAGCCTGGGAGTCTGCAAGTTCTTGTTGCTTCCTTCTAACCTCTTTCCTATTGCTTCATTCAAGTACGCTATAAAACAGGTGATATTTCATCATTTATATCAGTAGGGATTTCCACAGCACTATGCTGTGAGATGATTTCACCTTTCTGTGTGGTTGCGCATTCCCTTTTTCGCGCGCCTAGGACCCTGTTGTCCGCCTCGCAGCAGCAGCACAGCAGTGGAAGCTCAGCTCACTGTCCTTTCTGCTGGATGACACTCTTGATGTCCGATAGCTTTATCTTTTTTTAGAGCTCTGCATCTTATGTATTCAACTTCTGTTCCTTTTCCTTTGGGAAGTGGCTTGGATGTTGCCATATAGAATCAGGCTGAAATGAATAGATACCAAGTTCACTTGACCTGGATATCAAATATGCTGTTTTCTTCCAGACCCGCATAAAAATAAGTGTTGTGCTCTCACTGTTGTGGGGTATACTGGATAACGGTGGCATTCTGTCTGTTTTCTGTCTATTATTCTTTCTCTTTGGAATCCAGTGGTTAGCGGATTGCATCCCCTCGGGCTGGGCTGTACTGTTGTTTTAGATAACAATTGTCAAATTGCTTGCAGAGATGGAAATTGAAATATATTCTTTAAATTTCTCAGCTAGCCTGATGCCTTTGTGTGGTACACCTCCAGTTTTATTGGGATAGCTTAGGATATCATTTTGCATAGGACTATTGTTGCTGTGTCGAGTTGTGCTACAATCCTTTTGGTTGGTATTCAGTCTCATGTTGGCTGCATTCTGACAGCCCAAAAGCTTGAAACCTTTGTTAACTTGGAGTTTTTTCAAGGATCTGATTCTATAACTTTTGTAAAAACTCTGCAGGACAGTATTCGGGCCTGCTGATTTTAAGTGTAGAATTTAGTGAATGGTTTTTAATACCTGCATTAGTTATTGCTGAATAGGAGCCAGGAAACAAATGTGTGATATGAATAATTGCCTTTTTTCTCCAGTTACAAACCAGAAACGTTGTTGAGCACCGTTACCATTTAATGAGACCCACAGGGCTGGCTTGCTTCTGATGCGCTAAGCATTTAATGCTGTTGCTTATTCAGTCTTTATTAATTGTCTGAATTTCATAATTGCTGATTTAGTTACATTATTACCAGCCTGCTTCATTTTGGTTTGTCATTGCTGTTCTGCCTGGCCATTCTCATCTGCCTTCCATGCTGGAGTTGCTCAAGCTTTTTATGCAATTTGGTGCAGTTAAACAGGCAAACGAATGAATCCTGGCTGTGTCAAAACCTGGGCTGCAAACCTAGCCGTGCTCAGATTCTGCTCTTCTGCATCGACACCTCCCTGAAGCACTGCGTGGGCACGTTCCTCTTGTTGCCCCATTTTGTTGCTGGTGCCGAGGTGGGGTTGGGATGGGCACACTCCAGTGGTGCCAGAGATGCTGCCTGGTGGTTGCCTTGGGGCCTGCCTTGGAAAGCGTGTTGGGAAGGAAGCACAGAGAATGCTTCTCCCTTTGGAAGGTGCTCGCCAGGCGTTTCCTGACTCTTCCCATGGAAAGCCTGATGAGGCTGAGTTTCTGCAGAGCCACTCAGGGCAGCCTGGTGGCTCTCAAACACGCCGACCAGCACAGCCCTGCTCTGCAGAAACCACACCATGCCTGTGGTCCCTTTGATCTGAGGACTGCCCACGGTCAGCCATCTCCAGCATCTCATTGCATGTCTGTGCCAAGATGGCGCCCGCTCGGCCTCCTCCTCCTGGCCTCCTTGTGGCCTCCTCATGGCCTCCTCATTGCAGGCTGTGCTGCCAGCCCTTGCCCGCTGGTTTTAACCCAGGCCTCCGCACGGCTCTATTCCAACTGGGCACGCTGTCTGTCTTCAACTTGTTCCTGCAGTTTGGAAGAGCTAATGAGCAGCTAATTAAAAATGCCATGAATTCCAGTCAGATATGGGGTTTCCAAAGAATGTGCTGCTGCTGCTTATTTTAGCAAGAGATGATAAACACTAAAACGGGTATGGCTCGTCGCTGGCGTTGTGTCTGCAGGGCTGGACTGAGCTCTGCTGCAAGAACAGCATGCACCGGGGTATCCTGCTGCCTTCGGCACTGTCCCTCCACTGTGAATCCCCTACAGACATGCGGTGCTCTCTCCTCATCTCCCTACACCCAAGGCAGTGGATGCAGTGCCTGTGGCTATGCAGCCTGGTTGTTTGCAACCAGTCGAACCAGTATCCCACATACACTGGCAGAGGGATGCTCATGCCTGGCCCTGGCTGTTGGTTTTATTTCTATCCACTCTGATTTCTCTGATCTTCCTGTGAAACTGCTCAGGTTGAAGGCGTACCCCAGTGTGTTAGCTCTGCTAATGGAACTCGGGAGCAGAAGAGAAGGCAGAGGGAGCGGATGGAGGCAGCTGTATGGTGGGGAATAGCAAACTGAGCAGACGGAATTTATTGTGAAATAGTCAATGTTATTGGGACACCTATTTTGTGTGATAAATGGGTATGCTGCGATCTGGGCTCGTTGCAAAGCAGCCGCCCTAACTCTGCTCTGCTGCTGTCGCAACACGGGTATTTTTAGACTGATTCCCATTTATACCCGTCAGTACACGCGGCCCTCACAGACGGTTACCAAAATTAAACCTGAAGTTGGATGGGAATATAGGCACTGACCTTGTCAGTGCACACCAAAATCACAGCTAGCTTCAGACCCACATGTGCACCATGGAGCTGCATTTTTCCATATGTGCAGATCTGCTGATCTGCAGAGGAGCTTTGCCAAGCAGCGCCAGCCCAAGAACCAGCACCCCACACTTTGTTACTCCTCCTTCCATGTTACCTTTGGATAGTGTGGCCACTGGCAAAACCCAACCCATGCACGCACCAGTGGGAGCCCTGCCAAGCGTCCCCTCTGCAGGAGAGCCGTGCAGGATGTTTTCATGCAGGCAGGCTTCCTGGCACACCCAGATGTCACCCGGTGTCTGTGAGCGTGGGGGGACATGGCGTTAATCCCTGAGTGCTCTGCAGTGCTGCGTGCAGGGACCTGCCCCTGCTTGCTAATGTGATCTGCACGGCGTCGCACTGCTGGGCTCTGCTGGGAGAGCACCACTGTGTGCAAAGGGATGGGGCTTGTTGGGGTTGGGTGTGCAGCAGGAATTCTTGGGGTTCTGGAGCTGTGGAGCCCTAGTTAAACACACCCTCAGCAGTTGTTTGGTAATGAGTTAATTGTTCATCAGGAGATCATTACCAGAGGGGGGAAGGCATCACAAAGCTGCTGCTGCTCTCCATTGCACTGAGCTGGCGTTTAGCTGAAGCCTAGCTTGTGTTCTACTTACTGGCTGCTCTTCCATCAAGGAATTTCCCATCTGGTTGTACCCTGCTAGTGCAGTCTGACTGCAGAGGTTTCCCAGTAGTCCTTTCCCTTCTGATGGAGGATGTTGGTGGGCAAATTTAAATCCGTAGCCACTGCAGTTAGATGGATTGGACTGAAATGAGGGCACTTCTATTCAGGTTAATCTTTTTCAGAGTGTGGGGTGATGCTGAAACTAGTGAGGCCCCATCTCCCTTCTTTAGCATCTGATCTGCTCAACATAGCACACGGTGCATGGGTAGAAGTCTCCTTGCACTTTTGCTATGTAGGAACAGTGAGATGAGGACATACAACATATTTCTTTCTAAGGGGGCTGAGATTTTCATGCTCTTCACACGTACTCCTCACACTCAAGACGTGTACATAATTTTACTCCAAACTGACAAGGTTACACGCGCTCTCTATTAAGTAACATACATCAGTCTGTTCTCAAGGAAGGGCACTTCTAATACTCTGCCAGTAGAAATGTGTTGTGCAATGATGCATACACCAGCTGGCATTATTTTCCTTCTAAGAGCATGAAGATATTTAAATAGCAAACTCTGCATAAAAGACAGATGTTGAAAATAGACTCCCACTAACCTGAGGTCAGCGCTAAGGCTCTTGTGCTCTGATATTTAGAAAAACACATTTCTTTTCTAAATGAGAAGATAAACAAGTTGGTTTTGTTGGCTGGCTTTTTTTTGCTGGGAACTGTAAAATTAAGGGACAGTCTTTATTCATTTGCTTCATAGCTGCTTGGAGCTTACAAGAAATCTAATACAGTTTTTTCATGAGCAAGACATCCTTGGGTTTTGTCTTGAATACTTTTAAAAAGAAATTGGCATATCTCAAAAATCTATTTTCAGTCTTTGCTTAAACATTTTAGCAGAGCTGTTAAGCAGAGCTTCAGCTAGAAGGAGTGAAGGACTGCAGAGCTGCTCAAGCTCCAGGAGAAGAACATTGCCTTTTCCCATCCCTTGGTCCTTCCTTGAAGTTATTTCTTAAAATTGTGTGTCTTCTGGGACTGCCACATTGCTACAGTCAAGGATGCAGATAGTTAAACACAACCAGAAATACTATGGGTATTTGAAAATCTGGAGTTGTACTCAAGAGGGGTAGAACACCCATGTTGAAGGTGCAAACACCATTACACCTTCGCTGTAAGGAAGCGACTAGCTAAGGGGGTGGTGGGGAGGCTGCAAAACCCTCTTTCTTCCTTCCCGCTGCATGACGAGTCCTATATCTTTTCTTTACGAAACAAACTGGAGACATCTGTAACAGAGCTTATCCTCCTGGTTTCCTCAGTGGTGGGAAATGTGGTATTTCTCCTGCAGCAGCCCCTCCAGTGCTACGAGTGCTGCTTTCCCCATGTAGGATCCTACAGCTCGTGGTGACGTGAGGGAGCTGGCACTGGTGTGAGCACGGACGTCAGCGTGCTGCGTGCCCACTGTGTGGCCTGGTGGTGCTCCCCAGCTCCCTGCCTGCAAAAACAACCCTGCTTGTTAGCAGCACGGGCTGTGCCAGAGGGCAGGGACAGGAGGCGATAAGGCTGTGTCCCATTCCTGGGCAGGGTGCAAATTATCTTCTGGGTCAGCAGAGACTGATCCCTGTGCTGGTTGGGATAAAACAAAACCCTGCTCATTTGAACTGTTGCACCATGAGCCAGGAGGTCTGGGCAAACCCTGCCTGGTTCTGAGTTCATCCCTTGCAGTCTTTGTGACTCACGTCTCACTCAGAGAATCTGCACAACCTGCTGCTTGCTTCGACCCTACGTGTAGCTGTTGCTCAGGGTGAAATCCATTTGGTTTGCAGAATCAAAGCCTTGTGAACAGGGCAGAACTAATTGCACACTGTGGTTGTGAGCAGGGTGAAGCAGCTCCCGAATGGTGCTGATGTTCCTACTTGCTCTGCGGAGCAGTGTGTGCTCAGGCTCTGCTTGCTCTGCTGCTCCTTTCTCCTGGTGCACTCCCTCCCTCCTCACCCTATTCCTACCAGCTCGGGGTCTCTTCCCCAGGGTTACCTGCAGCCTTTGTGCGTGTGGACAAGTTAATGCGGGCCAAGGGCAGGTCCAGATGGGCACCCACTGCAATTGCAGCATGGACTGAATCAGCTGGACCTGACAGCACAGTGCTGGGGCAGCTTTGGGTGGTGATGTCAGCTCTACCCTCCTGACCTGCCCCATCCTCCCCTGGGACCTCTGCACCTTGGACCGACAACTGTGCATCAGAGAGGAGGGGGAGCTGAGTTGCTGTTTTATTGAATTCTATTCACCACCGATTTGTTATTAAACTGTGGTTAGTGTCTCATTAGAGAGCCCCAATGGGCATGAGTTCATTGGTATTTTATTGGTTAGAACTGTGCTTCATTACATGGGAAACGTATCCCAAAGAGTGTCTGTGCTTGTCGGAGTGCTGCGCTAATGAGACTGGGCTGGAGTGGATGCAGCATAGTTCTGAAGCGCGTAGCTCAGGTTTGCAGGGGAGCTTTGCACTCACCTCAGCACCAGGATCAAGGGCCAGATTTATAGGAGCAAGCCTGGCTGCTCAGCCCTTCGGAGAATTTGCTTTCTTTGCTGCTTCCAGTTCTTGCTGGAGCTTTGCCATGAAGGGATTTGGCTGCAGCGCAGCGCAGGCAGAACGCTCACCTCGAGGCGGGCGGGCAAGGGATGAGCCTGGGCAGTGCCCTCACCAGCAGCCGCAGTAGGTGAGGCACAGAGGTGCCTTCCCCAGTAGCTCTGTACCTGTTCTTTCCCATACAGCCTGTGCCGGGGTTTGGTAACACCTGTGCTGAATCCCGCTCTGTCTGCTTTGCTTTCCTGGGGCTGTTACTCACCCAAAGCCCAGGCTAAATATAGTCTCTCTAACCCTGGGCTGTTTTTCAGGGTTGTTGTCTCTTCTGAGCCCAGATTAATTAGCACTCAGGGTCACTCAGAACAGCAAACTTTGGCTCCAGCAGCTCAGCAGTGCAGCACGGTGCTGCTGATCAATGAGCAGCAGGACCTGTAAATCGGACTGCTGCCGAACGGAGGTGCCGGGGGCCGTGCTCGGTGCTGCATCGCCTCTGCTTGTGAAAGGTGACCCTTGGAAACTGGCTCCGGTGGGCTCCTTGCTGAGCAGCTCTGGAGAACCCACTGCTGCACCAGGGGAGCAGGGCAGAGCTCTGCAGGCAGCTGGCAGGCAGGCAGGGGATGTGGAATCTGTCTGTAGACACAGCGGGAGCCTGAGCTTTGATTTCTGCAGGCCATCACTGTGGCTTTGGAGCATGTGGGCTCGCCCAGCCTGCCTGCTCCGTGCGCTGGGACAGGCAGAGCAGCATCACCCCGTCGGGCGCTTTTCTGAGTCATCTGCATCCCTCATCCCCGTCAGCTGCTTCCAAATGGCTTTGAGGAACTGTATTTTCAGGTCTTTTATCATTGGATCGTGGGTCAGGGCCAGAAGCATTCGCTGCCTGCTGGCTCTGGCTGCCAGAGTTGATGCATCATGCGGCGCTGGAAATGTCACACGGAGCCTCGGCAGGACCCAAGGCAGGGCTCGGCTGCTGCTCCCTTTGCAGCAAAGCTGGCTAATGAGCAAGTTCATTAAATCCTTCTACCTTGAGTGCAGGACGTGGGGATGCTGTGCTGCAGGGACCCTGGGTACCAATGTCAGTGGTGGGGCGGTTCTGTGACTCCCCCAAACCCTGCAGTGATGGGAGCAGATGCGTGTGTGCGATCCTACTGAGCCACAAAGTGCTGTGGTTTTACCCCAAAACCGCAAGCCATAGCTCTAGCAGAAGGCAGCCCTCACTGATGCTGTGTGGGACTTTGCTCAGCCTAAATTAATGCCTGACCTGTTCACCCTGCCCAAGCCCTCAGTGCGTGTAGGGCTCTGCATGCAGGAGTGGTTAGATTTGGAGGAATCATGTTCTCTCCCTGTGGCTGGGCTGGAGCTTTGTGTTTAGTCACTGATCTTTGGAAGTTCCTGGGTTTTATTTCCCATCCAGTGGCTTCTAATTGAAGTGGGTAATTGCATTATGCCGTCCTCCCTGGTGAGGTTCACTGAGTCCTTAGCAGTCATCTGATTTTACACTGAGCCCCACAAAACTGCGTTTGGCTTAGTGTTTCTCCACCCAGAGTTCAAGACGGGGGAGGGGTTGGGGAATTGCTCCTCTGTGGGGTTATGTCTCTTCAGAGAGGCAGGATGCACGAAATATCATTCCACTGAGATGATATGTTGCTTCCAGTGGGCTCCTGCAGGTGCTGGGTGCTGCTGGGTGGGAGGAAAGCATGGCTGCATCCCTGCTATGGATGCGTGGCTGGGGGGACACATGGTTTTAGCAAAACATTTCCATCCCATCAGAACATTCTCAGAGCTCACCAGGAGGACTAACTTGGCCTCTCTCTGCAGTATGAGTTCAAAGCCAAGAACATCAAGAAGAAGAAGGTGAACCTCATTGTGTCAGTGGATGGTGTGAAGGTCATTCTGAAGAAGAAGAAGAAGGTAGGCAGCCCAGACCAGGGCAGCAGTGCTGGGGACCTGCGGGGTGTGCAGTGAGATGGTCGGGAAGGTTACCCTTGGATTCCTGGGAATCGGGAGGCCCCTGGCTGTGCTTTGGGCAGGAAGCACTTCAGCTGTGTGGGGCATTTTAGCTTCACACTATAGGCAGGTCATCAGCTGGGGCTGTAGGGCAGCAGCAGGGCTATGGGCAGGGCTATGGGGCAAGCAGTGCCCCAGCACTGCTTCTGCCCAGTTCTTGATCACAAGGGCAGCATCTGACGTACTCATTTTCAGCTTTTTCCCTTGCAGAAAAAAGAATGGGCCTGGGACGAGAACAAAATGCTCGTCATGCACGATCCCATTTACAGGTAAGACCACCTGGGGATGGCATGAAGGCTCTGACGTGCCACACCAGCATCCTGCAGCTCGAGCTGAGCCCCGAGTTGTGCAGCAATGGCTGGTGGGTCCCTGCTCAGCGGGGAGCAGGCACAATCCTGCAGGAAAACTTCTCCCAAGTTCCGCAGGACAGCCAGGCCAGGTGCCACTAAGCCCCTTTTAATGATCCCAATTAGAGCAATAAAGCTGCACCCTGCTGGGGAAGGGAGAGATCCGATGGCAGGGCTGCTCCACAGGCTGGAGCCAGGCTGGGGCATGGTGGCCAACAGGACTATCCTGTGGTGATCTCGGAGGGCACAGGGCAGCTGCTCTGGCTTGCTGCACTCTCCCAGCATCCTGCCATGCCAGGAACAGTGGACTGGCTGGGGCAGAGGAGACCAGCTCACCAAAAAGGCACAGAGGTATTGTTCCTGCAGGTTTCCTGCATCCTGGTACCCCTAGTACAGCCATGGGGGCTGAGCAGAGAAATCCCTGTGCTGTCTTTATGAAGTAAATGCTGCTGCTGAGTCAGCAGAGGATTTTTTTCATCCTACGTGGAACCACTGCCAAAAAAAAATTTCTGCTGGCTTTTGCAAGGCCTTGCTGCAGAGGCTGGGCAGCTGCCAGCACCCAGAGCGTGCCCTGTGATCTCACAGCTGGCTGTGGCCTTGCTGGCATCCTGGGCACCATGGGTAGCATGTGTCGGAGGCGATGTCCTCCCTCTCCTTTCTGTCCTTGCAGGATATTCTATGTGTCCCATGACTCGCAGGACCTAAAGATCTTCAGCTACATTGCCCGGGATGGGTCTAGCAACGTGTTCAGGTGCAATGTCTTCAAATCCAAGAAGAAGGTGAGGATGCTGGGGAACGTATCCCAGTGGGGTGGCTGGGCCAGAACCTGGAATTGTGGTGGTTTGCATTCTAAGCTGCAGTCACAGTGGTGATGCATGGAGAGCCGGGCAGCTGCTCACAATGGGCTGATGCCTCTGCTCCTCTCCCTCCTGGTGCAGAGTCAAGCCATGCGCATCGTGCGGACAGTGGGACAGGCGTTTGAGGTCTGCCACAAGCTGAGCCTGCAACACACCCAGCAAAATGCCGATGGGCAGGAGGACGGGGACAGCGAGAGGAACGGGGACGATCTGGATGTCCCAGGTGCCGTGCTGGAGTGAAGGGGCCATATATCGTTGCCGAGGTGGCTGGCAGACACCATCTGCAGAGCCACTGTCTCTCTGTGAAGCTTGCTGCCAGCTGACACCTGCAGGGAACGGATTTGCACGGCAGTCTGTCCTGCAGTGCGGCGGGATCTTGCCCAGCAAGGAGCCTTCGCTAGGTGTTAGTCTTCATCCTCACAGACATCCCCCATGCTGAGAGCCCATTAGCAGTGCTCTGGGCTCGGCTGGGTGCCCAAGTGCTCTCCGCTTCACATGCTGCAAACGCTTCCTCGCTGCTGCCAGGAAAGGGGCCAAAGCAGGGACCGTCCCCACGTCCCCAGGCTTGTTCCTGGTGTTCTGAATTGTAAGAGAGGGGAGCGGGACTCTGTTCTGCAAGAACTGGCTTGCACACCTGCAGCCTTCTTCAAGCCTATTTTAGGGGCCCTTAGGGATGTCAGCAGGTCCTGCTGCCTGTCTGCATTCAGATTCCCTGTCCCGTCTGGAGCTGCCTGGCCCTGCAGCAGTGCTGTCCTGAGGGGCTGCTGCTGGCCTGAGCAGCTCATTGTTTGTTTTTCCTCTGCACAATGTCCTGGCCTCGGTATGCAGCTCCCTGGGGATTTCTGAGCATCCGTCCTTTTTGTTTTCCCATAACCTCTTGTTTACCTTCAGCTTTCTGTGTCTCCTGCTCTCAATGGCCGGTTTCCCTCAAATCCAGAGCTTTTGGCTGCTGGTCCCTGGGTGTGTTTGGCCGTGAGCTCTGCTCCCAGCAGCCACAGAAGCACAGCCACGGAAGCATGATGTGCAAGTCCCCAACCTGCAGGGGACGTGGGCTGCTCTGGGGCACAGCATGTGGGGAGCCCTAAGGAAAACTGCAAGGGACTTTGGCTTAAATGGGACATTAATGTGCTTGGGTAGCTGCTGCTCGGGGAAAGCTAAATGCAAGCGAGTGGAGATCAAACAGATGGGGCAGCCGAGGATGGGGGTACAGGGAATGGTGGGGGGAATGCAGGGTTCCAGTGCTCACCCCCAGCCATGCCCTGCCGTCCCACAGCCTGCCGCCTCACCGCTGCAGAGAGGGCAGCTACCTCGGCCGAGGAGACCGACATCGATGCTGTGGAGCTGCCGCTGCCGGGGGCTGACATCCTCGACTTCAGCCGCGGCGTCACCGACCTGGATGCTGTGGGCAAGGAGGCGAGCGCCGAGGCCAAGGTGCGTGGGTCCCTCTGGGGCCCTGGGGGTCAGGAGGGATTTTGCAGCATTCCCAGCCCCCAGATCAAAGCTGTCTGCCGCTGCCCTTTGGCTCGGGGCTGGGCTGCGTTTGCGGAGCACCGTACCAAAGCTCAGCCACATGGAAAGAGTTGGGGCAGAGCTGATAGGGATAATTGTTTTTCTCACACACCTCAGAAAAGGGTTATTTTTGATAGAGTGGAAATTTCCATGGGAAACGTCAGCCTTTTCCAAAACTTTCTGCAATAATATTTGTGCTTTTGTCACAAGCCTGGGGGAACACAGGGAGGTCAGCGAGCCCATCGGCCAGCCCCAGGCAAAAACTGTTCTCAGAGCTTTTCAGCAGGCTCCCCCTGCCTCAGCAAAGCGTGATTTGCTTGGAATGCAGCAGCCTTTTTCCTGGAAATTTCGGGGACTGCTCTGTGCCTGGCAGCTCTTGGGGCTGCAGAGGCACAGGGTTGCACTTATTAACGTCGGTGTGTTGCAGGGCTGCCTCCACCCTGAGAACATCCTGACCGCTTCGCCCAAGATGCTGCTGCCCTCGTCCACCCCGCTGCCTGACCTGGGCACACCTCTGTCTGCCCACCACCAAATGCAGCTCTTGCAGCAGCTCCTGCAGCAGCAGCAGCAGCAAACACAAGTGGCTGTGGCACAGGTTTGTCCTGACAGTGTTTTCTGGGGCTGCAACATGGAAGTGTGGGGGACCCAACATGAGGCATGTGGCAAATGCCACACTGTGGTGTTAATCCTGGCCAACCGCAGCCAGCAGCTCACTCTCTGCATGGCTATTCCTCATTTCAACAGCTCTGGCTCCTCCACTTGACCAATGACCATAGCTTTGTTTGTTCCCTGACACCTCCCAGAGCTCTCTCCAATTGTTTAGCTTTCATAGAATCAATAACACTGGAAAAGAATGCTAAGGTCACCCAGGCCAATCATCCGCCCACCTCCACTGTGCCCACTGACTATGTCCCTCAGTGCCACATCTCCTTGGTTCTTGAACAGCTTCAGGGACAGTGACCCCACCACCTCCCTGGGCAGCCTGTGCCAGTGCCCAACCACCATTCCAGAGAAGAAATTTTTCCTAATATCCAACCTGAACCTCCCCTGACGCAGCTTAATGCCATTCAACTGGCCTAAGCAAGCAGCTCCAGAAGACTTTTTGTGCTTCACTTTAGCTTTTCTTCCCAGACATCAAAAACCAGCACTGGGTCATGGGTTTCTACAAGGGTCATGGGCTTGGGAAATGGCTCTCCCTTTGAAGGAGGGACCTGCCTTGCTGGGGGTCTTTCGTACCTGCCCAAGAAGCAGGATGTTGTTCATGCAGACAAACCACATCCCTGTGGTACAGAGACTTGTCACCTCTGGTAGTTCCATCTTTGTGGATCTGCAGATCTTTACAGTGCTGATTTCTTTTTCTTCCTACTTTCAGATTAAAAAAATCTGAAGTAGTGTGTAGCCATTTCTTGGCTGGCTTGTGGGATACCAGCCAGTGGCTCATCCCGCTTTCTCCAGGGGCTGACGCCCTGCTCTGGAGCTCTGCCCACCTTGGCGTGGTTCTCGTCCCAGAGCTGTCACTTAGCTCCAATCCATTCAGCGTGAGCTGTGGTGATTCGGTGTTGCACTAATTTATTAATGAAAAAGTTATGTTCTGTTGTGTCAAACGCCTGTTAGATGACTGAGCGCATTACATCAACATCTCCGTCGATGGCACTCGTTATCTTCTCTCGAGAAGTACCAAGTCAGTTCGTCTCTGAACGTGGTGACTGGCACAGGCTGAATTCTTTACAAACAAACCAGTAGCTCCGCTGCATCGTCCAGGATCTGTGTCAAACTGACGGGTCTGTAGCTGCAGGGACCGTTCTGTAATTATCCTTGCCTGTAATTGGCTGGAGATGAAATATCATCTAGTTCCCTCACTGACCAGAGAGACTTGCTTTTTTAAGGTGTTTCCGATATCTGTCCCTTGGGTGATGGCCAGGTGTCCCTGTGAGTGTTGTCCCTAGGGACTTGTGGCACAAGGCACTGCCCCCCTGCCAGCTGTGATGTGTGGGCTCTGCTCGCTGCTTCCCTGCAGCACGCAAGCACCACCCGAGCCCTGCTGCAGACTCCTGTGATGCAGAGGGGAAGAATTTTTTCCAGGCTGATGCTGTCAGCTTGTGCACCTGCTTAGCATTTAATTGTAATTCCACCATTGCCAGCTGCTGCCTCACCCAGCAGCACTGTGCAAAGGGCTCCCTTGCCTTCCCCACGGTCATAGGGTGTACTTCAATGTGACGGGGTGCCTGCTGTCCCACAGGTCCACCTGCTGAAGGACCAGCTGACTGCGGAGGCAGCGGCTCGCCTGGAGGCACAGGCACGTGTGCACCAGCTCCTGCTCCAGAACAAGGACTTGCTGCAGCACATCTCGCTCCTGGTCAAGCAGGTGCAGGAGCTGGAGTTGAAACTGGCGGGGAACAACACCAGTAAGCACTTCTGCCCTGTCCTCTCGCCTCACAGCTAGCAGGGACCCTACAGCACAAAGGGGTACATGGCTGGAGACCCTGCTGTGCAATCCAGCTCCGGAGAGACACTGGGCTTGGGGACATGGCACAGTGCAGCACCGGTGCCCCAATGTGAGGGGGGCTGGTTGTAGGGTCTGCAGGGAATACGTGGGTGTAACACTCCATTTTTTGGTGTATTTCCAATGCTTTTTTGAGGGGAGCAGCAATATTAGTGCCCTTTTGGCCCAGCTTGTGCATGTGCAGCAGGACACCTGCATGCAGGATGGAGGGAGGTGTGGGGTGGCCGTCACACGTGTCCATCAGCTGTATGCCTGCTCTCCCCAGCAGCTGCACATCTATGCCAGCCCCTCCTTAACCTTCCTCTCCAGCAGATGTGGTCATCAGCTCCCTGCAGGAGCCAAGGGAAGGCAGCTAGCTTTCTATCCTGGCTCTTTGCAGGTCAGCAGCTCCTGGCACGTGTGCCCCTGTCATCTGAGCATTTGAGGCTGTGTGTCTGCAGCCAGCCGTGGCGGCCATGGGATGCCCGGGAGGGACAGGGTGGCACTGCCTGCCTCTCAGCCTTGTCCTTCTCTTGCAGCAGGCTCCCAGGACAGCCTGCTGGAGATCACCTTCCGCTCCAGCGTCCTCCCCGTGCTCTGTGACCCGACAACCCCGCAGCCTGAGGACACCCACCTGCCGCAGCTGGGCCCCAGCTCAGGCTTCCCCAGCGCCCTGGGCAGCCCCATAGGTAGGAACGACTGTCTGGTGAAGCTGGAGTGCTACCACTTCCTGCCAAGCTCAGGGTCGCATGCCCCAGAGCCGGCACTGGGCAGCCTGGAGCTCCTCAAGTTCCGTGAGTCGGGCATCGCCTCTGAGTATGAGTCCAACACGGACGAGAGCGAGGAGCGCGACTCCTGGTCCCAGGAGGAACCGCCGCGCCTGCTCAATGTCCAGCCCCAGCAGGACCTGGGTGACAGCCTGGAGGATGAGATCGCAGTGTAGGGGGATGGCAAGAGGTGGCAGAGAGCAGCTGGGGCCCCCAGGGATGGCAGAGGGAGTGTGGGGCTGGATGGCAGCAGGGGCCGGAGCTAGGCATGGCACGTGATGCTGCCTTGCTGGCAGCTCCCTCCCTGGCTTGTGCTGTGCCCAGGACCCTGATGCAGCCCACAACAGCTCCAGCTTCAGGGAGGTAGACGTGACGGTACTGCAGTGTTTCAGCTGGAGCAGGGCGCAGATCCTCTTTCCCTGCTGCCAGTCATCTTGTCCTGTCTCAGCCAGCCCTCAGCACCCTCAGCTTCATACCAGGCTTGCACTGCTCCCTGGTCCCCGTGTCCTCCCAAAGCTGTATTTTGAGATCAGAAGCAAGGGAAGCAAAGAGCCCTCAGCAGCATCGTGTCCATGCAGGGCTCCTCATACTGCTGGCATTGCTGCCCAGCAAATGTGCCAGGTTAGGAGCCACTGCTAGCAGTGTTACTGTAGGGGGGAGCAATGAAGCTGGTGAAGGATTCTGCTGGGGGAATGAGAGAGCAGGTGTAGGGCAGGGACAGGAGGGCCACAAGAGGCAGCAAGAGTTGGTTTTCTGCATGATAGAGATTGTGGAGATGAGGCTGCAGCTATGCTATCAGAATGAGAGACGGTGCACCATCAATGTGGGTGCATGAGTGAGGGGTGAGGAATACTGGGGGGTAGCTGGGGAAGGTGAGGGGGTAAGAGGAAGTTGCACAGAATGGCCAGGCACGGGCAGCTCCTGGCAGGCACTGGGGTTTGTGTCACTGTGGGACAGAGCTGGTCCTTGCCTGAGGCAGACAATGGGTGCTGTGCACTGCCTGCTCTTGTCCTGGTCTATGAAGTGGATGGGGAAGCACAAATGGGCATGGAGTGAGAGCCAGGGAGTGCAGTGCAGGGAGGGGGTGTCCTCCTTCTCTCATTGCCTGCTCCTGGAGCTCTTTGGTACAGCTACCTGGTTTCAAAGCCTTTCTGGTGCTCTCAAGTCATATTTTCAAGCAATTCCCTGCACCACTGCTACTGCCAGTTCCCTGCTTGGCTTTACAGATGAACCATCCCATTTCCATGCAGTTGCTTGCCCCCAGACCACTGCTGGCAATGGCTGTGTGCACAGATAGACTTGCACAACCCCTCCATGGGAAGAAAGATCTCCTTCCCTAGCTGCTGTGGGTACCATGTACATTTCCATTCCCCAGAAGGAGTTATTCTGCAGGGCGACTTGGTGGCTGTGTAGCCCATCACCTGGCTGCAGTAACCCTGCTCCCAGGCAGGGTCTGGATTCACAGTGGTTGCTTCAGGGTGCATGCTGAGCCCAGGATGGAGAAGGGGGCTCTGGACCCCTTTGGAAGGTGACACCAGTCGTGAGGAGCTGCTTGGATCTGCCTGGTGCACAGCTTGGTGCCTGTACTCAGCTGGAATGGGAGAGGTGGGCACTCCAGGAGGGGAGCTGCTGGGTGGCACAGGTGAGGAACAGCTGTGCATGTGTGTGCCTTCATGTGTCCAGTCTGCACCCTCCAGAAAAGCGAATCCAGAATGTTAGGATCCCCCACCAGCCCCTAAGAGGCTGACAGATGTCCTTGAGGGCCTCCAAAGGAGCCAGAGCTTCTTGTTCTGCAAGCACACTTATCAGCTGCCCCCTGATGCAGCTTCTAAGAGAACACAGCTGAAGGGGTAAAAACCAGAGCCCTGATGTCCCCTCTGCTCCTTACAGAAACATGGGGGGGCTGGAGATTGGTATGATGGTCTTCCATATCTTCCACCCTCCTGTCCTGCTTCTGCTTTACTTTGTCGCTTGCCTGCCGTTTTCCCTTTTGCCAGCTGTCTCTGCTTGATCTGCCTGCATCTAACCCCTGGCTGTGTATCTCCCAGACTCAAGTTCTTGCTCTACTCCAGTGCTTGACCCTGCTACTGAGGAAGGTCCATGGTTTCCTTCTGCTCCAGTCCCCTCGGGGCTGAGGAGCAAGGTGTGGGTAGACCCCAGGGGGAGCAAGGGCTGAGTTGTGCACTGTCCATCTATGAGGAGGCTGGGCACTGCAGGTAGCAGAGCTGTCAGGAGCTAGAGAGTCCTAGTGGGAAGGAAGGATGTGTCCTCTGCTGGATCTTGTATCAACACCAAGGGGTGTGTGGGGAACGTGGAGGTCAAAGGCAGCCTTGGCTGCAGTGACCCTGAGATGGTGGAATTCTTAAGACCCTTATGTCAGGGAGGGGAGTGAAAAGTAAGCTAACAACCCTGAACTTCAGAAGAGCAGACTTTGGCCTCTTTTGGATCTGCTGGAAGAACTCTTTGGATTGAGGCCTTTGAGGGAAGGGGGGCCCAATAAAGCTGACTGATACTCAAGGATCACCTCCTCCAAGCTCAAGAGTGGTCCATTCCATCAATAAGAATGTCAGACAAAAATGGATGAGCAAGGAGCTCCTGGTCAAACTGGGACACAAAAAGGAGGCATATGGAGAGTGGAAGCAAGTACGGACAACCTGGGAGGAATAGAAACATTGTCTGAGCATCTCAGGATGAAGCTAAGAAAGCTAAAGAGCAAATGGAATCAAATCTGTCCAGGGATGTCAAAGACAAGAAGGGCTTCTGTAAGTACATTGGTGACAGAAGGAAGAGTGTGGGCTGTCTCTGAGCTGGTTAAAGCCTTTGATGTTGTCTCCAAAAGATCCTCAAGTTTTCAATGTATGGGATGGATGGGCAGACAGTGAGATGGGTTAAAAACTGACCGAACAGCTGGGCCCAGATGGTGGCAATCAGCAGAGCAGTCTAGTTGGAGGCCAGCAGCTTGCAGTGTACCCTGGAGGTCAGTGGTGTTACAGTCCCGTGTAACCTCCGCACGAACCATCTGGGTGATGGGGCACCCTCAGCACGTCTGCAGAGGACAAACCTGAGAGCAGCGGCTGATGATCCACCAAAGGGCAGTGCTGCCATCCAGAGGGACTGGAGAGGCGGGCTGGTGGGAACCTGCTGGAGCTGAGGGAGAAGCGCAGAGTCCCGGCCCTGGGAGGAACAAGGCCAGGCATTGGGATATTCTGAAAAGCAGCCTTACAGTGATGGAGCTGATGGTCCTGGGGGACACCGAGCTAAGCTGAGGCAGCAGGTCAAGGCAATCCTGCCTTTCTGCTCAGTGCTGGTGAGGCCATGCTGGGAGCACTGTGTCCAGCGCTGGGCTCCCCGGTACAGGAGGCACACGGAGCTCCTGGAGGAGAGTCCAGTGAAGGGCTGTGGAAATGGAGAAGGGACTGGAATACCTTTGCTATGAGGAGAGGCTGAGGGAGCTGGGACTGTTCCTTCTGAAGAACGTTCAGGGGGAGTTCGCTGATGTGTTTAGATACCTGAAGGGAGAGGTGCAAAGAGGACAGAGCCAGGCTTTTCTCAGGGGTGCCCAGGGATGGGACAAGAGGCAATGGGCACAATTGGAACAAGAAGCCCTGTGTGAACACCAGGAAGCACTTGTGTGCTGTGAGGGTGGCTGAGCTCTGGCACAGGCTGCCCAGAGAGGCTGTGGAGTCTCTTTCTTGGAGAGTTTCAAAAGCTGCCTGGATGCAGGCATAGGCACCCTGCGCTGGGTGGCCCTGCTGGAACAGGAGTTGGACCAGAGGATCTTCTAACCATTCTGTGATTGTTTCAATGTGCCACCAGTAGACTGGGGTCCAGGGAATCCCCCAGACTAGCTCCAGAGGGGACAGAGCAGGAGTGGGTGCAGTGCGTCTTGGATATTTCCTGCAGGCAGGGCTGAGCCTTGGGCTCGTGGTCAGCACTACCACAGGGAATGCTGACCAGTGCCCCAGGGCTCAGGAGGTGCTGCAGCCTCCTGTGCCTCGCCAGAGCCAGGTGGGAGCCACCCAGTGCCGTGCTGCACCGCGGCATCATGTGTACATGTAAGTGGTCCTCCTAACCCAGCACTGCCTACAAAATGCCTCTCTAGCTTCTCACTTTTGTTATGGACCTTGACCAGGGATTTATAGCTATATTTTTTGTCCTTTCTTTTCCTACAACTGTCGTGTTACTAACTGTTGACTCGGTCTATCTGAGAAACCAATCTGTCAATGTAAGTGCACTTAACCCTTGGGTGTCGTCATTAGTTGATTGGCTTTTGCTAAATAAATCTTTCTATTTCTCAAGGCTTTCTGTTGTCTCTTCCTTCTCGCTGACTCTCTCTCTCTCTATACTCCTCCTGCCCTCCACACTCTGCCAGCCTGGGCTGGCAGCCAGCACTGGTGGTGGCACCCCCAGCATTGCACAAATCCTCTTGGAGCTGAGCATCCTCCCCTGCGGGACCCCATGGCCCTCAGCTGTGCCTGTTTTGCAGTGCCGACTGCCAGCTGACTGTGAGAGAGGGATGCCCCAAATGGTGTCGGGGTCATCTCAGGGCTGGCCGACAGCTCAAGGGTGCCTGTGGGCTGCTGGGACTCACACATCTCTCTGCAAAGATGCCAAGCAGTGCTTTCCAGGCTTCAGGAATTTTTGGCCACCAGGGAAAGAAAGCAGCCTCTTGAAGGACATGGGAAGCATTGTTTCAGCGAGGAGCTGAAGCAGAGCTGTGCCTCCCAGGAGAGCAGCAGGCAGGCTGTACTCTGCATGGCATTTATTGTGCAGCAGTGGAATGAAGAAACAGTGCCCTCCCGCGGCAGTGGCCCGGCTGCTGGGGCTACTCGGGCACCTAGGGGCTCTTGGTCTCCTGTACCTTGCGCTCCTTCTCCATCAGGGCCTTGAGCTTGCGGTAAAACACCTTGCAGCTGTAGCCCTCCTGGGAGCTGTGTCGGACGTGGTTCTTGACTGAGCACAGCGTGGGGAAGATGCGGCAGCACGACATGCACTTGTAGCCGTGCTGTGGCACATGCTGCTGCTGGGAAGCTGCAAGGATGTCCCCGGGGGTGATGTAAACCCTGTTGGGACTCTCAGGGGCCAGGAGCTCCTCTGAAGAGCAAGAGGAAGAGCAAAGGACCTCCAAGAGGTTTTTGGGATCCTTGGGCTCCTGGGTGCCACTGGGTGGACTGGAGGAGAGGTGCTGCTCAGAGTCTGTTTTGGTGCAGATGAAGTAGCTGTATGGTGAGCACCAAGGTCTGTAGATGGTGCGGGCAGGGAGCTTGCTGCCCGTTGAGGGTGTGGAACTGCGGTCTGCAGAGGGAAGGGGAAGCAGTGAGTCAGGGTCACTGCATAAGCACTGGAACCCATGGGGATGGGAGTGGTGCTGGAGACCCAGGAGGAGCCCTATCCCCAGCACAGTGCTCAGAAGAGCCCTTCTCTGCCCGGGGCTGGTGAGTTGGGCTGTCTCACTCTCTGTGGGATGTGGAGGTGACTGTCTCTATCCCCACATGTCCCCCCAGCACTGAGAGCTCACCCGGCAGCCAGCTGGAACTGTCCCACAAAGAGCTGTCCTGGAACAGAGGCAACGCTGGGGGCCATGAGCTGGCACAGCTGGAGGCAGCATCCCCAGTTGTCAACGTTCCTGCTAGGAAGACACAGGGGTGAAAAGCAGCATTGTGCAGAGGTGGGCTGCAACAGTAGGACTCCTCTCCCCATTCCTAGAAAGCACCCTCTGCCACAGGGGCTCCTGTTCCCCCTCCCCTCCCCATACAGGCAGGCACACCCAGCCAGATCCCTCCTTGCACCCCTGCCTGGATGCATCCCGGGTGCTCACCAGGCATGCTGCACTGGTCCCAGGGGAGGGCTGGGTCCAGGTTGCCTCTTCTGGGACCATGGGACATGGACTCAATCACAATAGCTGGCATGACAAATCCATCCATCACCCTTGTGCAGATCCTCTGCTGAGGACCCAGAATCCACACTCAGCTGACTTCACTAAGGGCTGATGTCACACTTGCACGCAGGGCACAACAGAATGCTTTTGGAATACGAGCTTCTGCCCCCCTCCCTGAGGCTCTCTGGGAACCTAGTGGCTGAGGTGATGCTTGCAGGCTCCGTCTTCAGGGCTGGCAGGGAGCAAGGGGTAAGGAATGGGGATTCAGCCTATGCAGACTGCAGCCAGTTGAGCATGGGATGGTGAGGTAGTGTGGGGTTTTGCACACACACAGCTCCAGTGACTTGAGCATTGCAAGGCTGGTGGGCAGTAGAGGGTGCCATATTGAGGATGTACATTTCAGAGCCCAGGCTGTGGGTACCCCAGCAAATGAGGGGTCCTGGGGTTGTCCCCTTGCTGTACCCCTTGATAAACCTTCTCCCTCTTTCTTTCCACAAGCTGCTTCCCAAGCTGCTTGGTGCCAGGTAAGAGATGTTCTCGGTGTGCTGGTGGCAGCAGTGTGGTGCCCTGAGATTGTTGCTCCCCCTCCTTGTCCTCACTGCATGCACAACACAGCTGTGGGGCCTCAGGAACGGTCTTTCTGTCCCCAAATGTTGTCCCTACCATGCTGCTAGCAGGCAGCCCTGGGACACTCACCCCCTGCATCCCGCCTCACACCCACTCTCCGCTCCCTTTCCTTTCCAGTGGACCAGAGCATGTTTGAGAACACCAGTGCTGGCACGGCACCCACCCCACGCCCGCAGCACGTTACTGCTGGTGCCCTGCCGCAGCCCTCCCGCCCCGCTGGCAGCCAGCACCTTCGCAACCTGGGCAAGGCCGTGGGGGCCAAGATGAATGACCTCCTGCGCCGTAAGGAGCCAGCCGGACCCCCTGGCATGGGGGTGACAGAGGTGAACACCAGCGCTGGTGCCGCACTGGGCATGGGGCAGCCAGCGAGTGAGGATGGGTGAGTGTCCCTGCACTCCACACCCCATGGTAGGGTTCTTTGGCTTGGAAGGCGTCACTGCCTCTCTCTGCTTGCAGGGCCATGGGGCTGGATGCCTTCCCCCGGCTGGAACCCCCGCCCCCCATCACCAAGAAGCGGACACCACGTGCCCTGAAGACCCCACAGGACATGCTCATTGCACCCCAGCCAGCGGGCAACAGCACAGAGGAACCCCATGAGCCACCTGCAGCACACCCCGACCCTGTGGAGGAGTGGCCAGGGCCGAGGGACCTCTCCCCTGCAGAGCACCCCAGGGTGCTCAGTACGACCAACACTCCAGGGCTGAGTGGGGACCAGCCCACTGCTGCCCTCCCTGTGCCTGACCTCATCCATAAGGGTGGCCTGGAGACCCCACCTCACACAGAGAAGCCCCTCTGGGAAGCAGGGCTGGAGCATGAGCTGCCGGGGAGTGCAGGGCATGCAGAGCCATGCACCCCCAGCCGGGAGGCAGAGGGTCCCCATCCTGACCTGCTGTCCTTCGAGTAGCAGTGGGCAAAGGGCACTGAGGGGGCTGGCTCTCCCAAACACCTCTCTCTCTGCCACTTGCTGGATTGTTTTTGGGGAGAGGAGAGCCCCAGGGCAGCAGGAGGCATTCCTGAAATGGCCTGTGGCGTGGGGATCCTCCCCCCCCCACCTCATCCCTTCTCCCCAGCTGCCCCGGAGGAGCACAGCCTAACTTGCCACCACTTCTTGTGGGCACCAGCTCCCTGCCCACACCTCTGTCCCACCGTCTGTGCCCGCAGGCTCTCACAGCCCCGAGGCGCTCCTCTGCCCAGTGCCACCACTTTGCAGCAGGGCCTGGCCGTGGGAGCTGCGGCACGGAGCAGGGTGGGAGCCTGGCACCATGCAGGCTCTCGGTGTGCATCTCCCTGCCCCAGCTCCTGCTTGTTTCTTGGTCTTAAAGCAACCACCCGCGGCCGGCCGGACATGCCCAGGCGGGCACCCTGCTCCACATGGGCCAGCTCCTCCAGTTCGATGGGGAAGAGCTTGTGTGTGAGGCTGGGACACAAGGAGGCACGCGGTTCCTCACACTGCTCTGTGGTTGTTTCTGGGGGAAGCACAGGAGGGGTTATCTGCACGGGGACCCCTGGGCAAGGCAGCGGCCATGGAGCAGCACTTCTGACCTAGAGTTTCCCTCACCGCAGCGGTGGCGTCGAGAGGGTTATGGTGAAGGTTATGGTGAAGGTTAGGGTGAGGGCTGTGGTGAGGGTGAGTGTTAGGGTGAGGCCCGAGGGGGGCGGGCGGTCACTGGGTCACCCCCCCAGACACACACCTGCCTCTCACCCCCGGCCCTGAGGCCACCGGTGCCGGTGTCACCCTCTATTTATGTTGCCTGGGGTGTGTCTGTGTGTGTGTGTAGTTTGGGATTAAAGATGCGGATTGCACAATAAAGTTTTTTGTAACCCACCGACACGGGCGGCTACCTGAGACCCCACGCGGAGCGGGGCGGGGCGGGGCAGGGAACGAGGTGGGGCCGGGGGGCGGGGCCTACGCGCGGCGCCCCGCCTCTCCCCGCCCCACTTCCGGTGTCATGGCGGCCGCGGCGCAGCGGCGGCCGGGCCGGGGTGCGGGTGCGGCGGGGCGGCTGTCGGCACGGCGGGGCGGCGGTAGCGACGGGGCGATGTGAGCGGGAGGCGCCATGTCGGGGTGCGTGTGGGGCGCGGCGCCGCCGCTGCTGCTGGAGGCGCTGGGCCGGCTGTGGGAGGTGCAGGCACCGCTGGGCAGCGGTTCCTCGGCCTCCGTGTACCGGGTGCGCTGCTGCGGAGACCCGCGGGCCCCCCCCGGCGCCGTTAAGGAGTTCGTGCCGCCCCCGGCCCGGCCAGGCCCCGCGCGCCGCCCCGGCGCCCGCCCGCCCGCCGCCGCCACCGACTGCGCCGAGTACGGCTTCCGCAAGGAGCGCGCCGCGCTCGAGCAGCTCCGCGGGCACCGCAACATCGGTAACGGCACCCCACCCCCGCGCTGCGGCCCTCCGGGCTCACGAGACCTCGGCCCCGAGGCGGGGTGGGCCTCCTAGGGGCTGACCGCAGGGTGGGCACCTGGGTTGGTACGAGGGGCGGCCTGGGATGGGATCCCCAAACGGCGGCCTTACTCCTTCGAGACAGGCGTCCTGCCCCTGCCCTAGGTCCTCGGGGGCGGGGGGGTATCACCCTACACCGGCAGGGCTGGTCCCGCAGGTTGCTGGCTCCTGGAGCCGTGGATGGGCTTCTCCTGAGTTCCATTCTGCAGAAGCAGTACAGCGCTGCCTGCCGCAGCTCTGGAGGTCAGTGGGCAGCGATAGGGAGGAGCACAGTTGCAATGTAGTTGCTCATGACCAAGGTTTACAACCTGTCTCGCTGCAGTGACGCTGTACGGCGTGTTCACCAACCACTACTCGGCCAACGGCCCATCCCGCTGCCTGCTGCTGGAGCTGCTGGACATCAGCGTGTCCGAGCTGCTGCTGCACTCCAGCAACCAGGGCTGTTCCATGTGGATGATCCAGCACTGTGCCCGCGATGTCCTGGAAGCCCTGGCCTTCCTGCACCACAAAGGCTACGTGCACGCGGACCTCAAGCCACGCAACATCCTGTGGAGCGCGGAGGAGGAGTGCTTTAAGCTCATTGACTTTGGACTTAGCTTCAAAGAGGGGAATCAGGTTTGGAACGCGCTGCTCTTGAAGCAGTTCGCTCTATCTTGAGCTGCGCGGATCTGTGCTGCTTTCAGCTTCTGGGTGTAGGAGGGGAGGTGGCGTGGTCAGAATGAGCTGGTGCTGAGGGTTTCCTGGATGGCTAAAATGTTGGCTGGGCCAGGAAACAGAAGCCGTGATCCCATTCCCTGCGCATGTCTCTGATTAGTGTCAGTGTCAGCCTTTGTGCTACACGCAGTCGTGGATTCCAGAGTTAATGATACAACTTCCTGGAAAGTTTGCTGGGTTTCATGTGGTCAGACAAGTGGGAGCAGCCAGCTCTGTCGGATCTCCTTTTATCATCTCGTATCGCGTGTAGTAGTAATCCAGGCTTTGCTGTCAGCCAGTTGCATCATCTCTAGCAGCGTCCTTGCTCTTGTCTTTACTTTCATCTTATCTTCAGCAGCTTCCCTTTCTCTTAGCCTGGATGTTTCTTTCCCACGTCATTGTGCTGACCAAAGCCCTGGCTGTGGGTAGGTGGCGTCTGTCCTTTCCCAACATGGTCAGATCTGTGCCTGCTCTGCGCTACTTTTCCTGTTTGCTTTCCTTCCCTCACTGTCACATGTTTGTTTTGATGACGATGATTTTTGTAAATTTGTTCTTGCCCCTTTTATTCTCTTCTGTGGCCTCTGTTGAAAGCAGAGACTGCTTGACTTTCTGCAGAGAGCCTCAGGAGGTTCTGCTGATGACTTGATGGAATTGCCATTCATCTCTCCCTCCCCTGGTGACCTTCTGTGAGGGGTATCAGGAATGGTTTTTTTATCAGATAGCCTCTTGGCAAATTAGCCTTTAGTCACAGGGTGGTAGGTGGTGAGTGAGCTATGGCTCTTCTTTACACGCATCCTGCCTTGTCCCTTTCCTTGCCCTCTACGCATCTAAAAGATCATACATTCATGTATTTTTTTGACTGGTCTACCTGGTATTGGCAGTTAGGCTCACTGATCTGTGAATATCTGAGAACTGCGTGGGCGACCTGTCTGAATTCTTTGGTACAGCTGATTTTAATGTGTGTGCTTAGCAGCTCCTCCTTGTTGTGTTCGGTTCTCCCGCATTCTTGGCTGAACACTGTTTCGTGCTGGTAATCACTCGCTATCAGCAGAAACCACTCTTGTGGTGTCCTGTGGCTGATGCAGATGTATATATTTTTTCTTCAGGTCTGTGTTTTGCTGCTTGCTCAGTGAGTTGCCTCATAATAGTTGATGGTGTTTTATTTGCTTCTACCGTTCCTTCCAGTCTGCTTTCTTTGGGCTGAATTTCATTCTTGTAATTATGCTGACTGTTCAGGTGGCCCTGCTTTGAATATATACTGGATGTCAGCCTCCATTCTCTGCCCTTGCTTAGCAGCATATAGGCATGAATACCTTATTTCAGTCAAGAACGTTTTCCTCACATTTCTGACAGCTCTGCCAGGGTTATTGTTACATAACTTTTCTACAGTTACTGTTTAACAGAGAATGGCTGTACACAGAGCAAGGTCTCAACCATGTAAATCTCTCTACATACTTGAGATGGTAGGAGTGAAATTCCATCTCTCGCTGTTTGCTGGTGGCAATGACCACTGTGTTTTCTGTATCTTGAAATGTTGTTTGGTGGGGCTGTTGAACTGCTGCTTTCACCACGCTAGAGGTTCTGTTCTTTGTTGATCGGAGGGGGGTACCCTACTGCACAGTTTATCTACTTTTTCTTTTTTGGTTCATGAAACGCTGCTGAGCTCTGTTGCTTAGAAATGCCTTTTGTAGACTTTATTTTCAATTGGAGAAACAGGTAATTTTGGTTTTAATATATTCCCTAGTTAAGAATTCCCAGTCCTGTGCCTTGTCCAGGAAGTAGGCTCACATATTCTTCTGTCATTCCTTGAGTTACATCAGTGTATTATTGAAAAGGTATTGGGCAAAGGACTTGTCTAGACACAGCCATGGCTGGCTGATCTAGTGTTGGCTGTGGGCAGGAGCTTGGGCGGGAAACTTTCCGAGCTGCCCCCCAACCAGCCCTCGTGTGATTCTGTGATTGTCTTGTTTTAACTAGGCAGTGTGTGGGCATTTTCCTCTGCCAGCCACAGCAGCTGAGCAGGTATTGATTGCTGCAGCACTTCTGACTGCAAGGAGAGAGAAGGAAGAGGTGCGTGGGAAGCGGCTTTGATAATTTCCTTGTCTGGGTGTTAGGTGCCTGCTTCATTCTTTTAGTATTTTGTTCTGGAGATCATCAGTGCTTGAATAACAGAAGCTGTTACTGATTCTCACTGTTCAGACTGAGTAGTTTGAGCTCTCGTACATGACGCACATTTTGTGTGTTCCATCCACCCTTATCCTGAAACTTCCAGTGTCCTCTGCACGTGCACTGTGACATCCAGATTCTTTCTCCCAGTAGTGCTGTCATTCATTGAGCTCAGGTGTTAGTGGGATGGCTGCTGTTTAGCTGGGAGATGTTTTTCTTCCGCATAGTCTTGCTGTTTTTGCTTCTTTTTTCCCCATCATCGACACGGCAGTACAGCCAGTTGAGCTGCCTTCTGACACAACTGGCTGTACTATGCTTTTAGTAAATTTAGCAACAGTATTTTGGTGACCCATCCGGAAGGGCCTCTGTAAACTGATTTAAGAGTAAAGCAGAGAACTTTGAAAGAGATCTGTGAAATTAACTTCTTGTGTTTGCTTGGTCTTCTGTAGGATGTGAAATATATTCAAACAGACGGGTATCGGGCTCCAGAGGCAGAACTGCAGAACTGCCTAGCACAGGCAGGGCTCCAGAGTGAGACGGAGTGTACCTCTGCTGTGGATCTGTGGAGTCTGGGAATCGTTTTACTGGAAATGTTCTCAGGAATGAAACTGAAACATACAGTCCAATCTCAGGAATGGAAGGTGAGTAAGAACTGCTGTTGGCTTACACCAAACAAGTTCTTCTGCTGCTTATTTGTACCTTAGATTTGTAAGGTAGCACCTGGCAGCTAGAGAGTATTTCTTTGATGTTTCTGTAATCCCATTGTCCTGGGAATTAAGATTTCAAAACCTTAAAGACCTGTGGGACTGTGTCTGAACACTGCCTGTGTTCAGGCTACTGAAACTGTACAGCTCCAGGATTCTGTGTTTGGAATCTCTTTTGTCTGTATCTCTCTCCAAGAGCTGGGAGGTGAAGTTTTCTGGTTGTAGTGATGGAAGAGTGAAATAGCTATGGGGTGGATAGTTCAGCAGCGCCATGCTGCTCAACAGTTATTTGCCGTTTTTACCATAACGTCTAACTCTGGACCCTTTCTTGTCTAACCTTACTGTAGGGAACCTGCTTTTGCAGGGAGGTTGGTCTAGGCAATCTCCAGAGGTCCCTTCCAACCCCTATGATTCTGTGTTAGCTCTAACTTGGAATTTTTTCTCCTACATCTTTATCCTGAGAAAACAAGAGGAAGGCTCTGTGTTGTGAGCCTTGAGCCTGATTCTGTCCTCTCCTTACCGTGAAATAACTTTGTTTCCTGCTTCCCTTCCCAGTAACAATGTCCTTTCAATATCATAAAGTTCTTAGTAAGAACGAATTTGTTTGCACATGACACGTTCCAGCTTTTACGTAGGCAAATGGAAAATGCCTAACCCTCTTTTCCTAGAACCTAGGTTATTTCAAGCTTTGCACTACTATTTCTTTTCGTCCCTAACTACTGCTTCTTTTCCTTTTCAGGCAAACAGTTCTGCCATCATTGATCGCATTTTTGCCAGTGAAGGGGTGGTTAATTCAGCCATTCCAGCTTATCACCTCAGAGACCTTATTAAAAGGTATCTTTACTGTATTTTGAAGTGTTGCTTAAAGATGTGCCCTGTGAAGTCTTGTGCCTTGCGCTTGGCAACTTAGAACCTACACCTACCACTTTGTTTTTAATGCTCTTGCCACTGTGCTAGTAACAAGCGCAAGCATTAGCTGTCAGTGCTTCACACCAATGAGTCTGTATTTGGAGAAAACTGGAAAAATAACAGTACAGTGAAAACGTTGCTGCTTTAGGAGATTGTCAGAAACAAAAGAGGGGGCAGACAGTATTCAAATGTACCTGTGCAGTTCTCTGCTGAGAGGTCTGCAGGGCTTGGTCTCCCTGACTTGTGACTCTTCTTTGAGGCTGCAGAGTGCATGAGGCCACAACTTGGCAGAGAGCCACTTTTAAAGTTCAGGTGGGGATGCTCTCAGGCAAGCCCTGGGTTATTAGCTGCTTTGAATCCCATTTGTGACAAGATGTGGGAGCTGCTTGGAATGCAGTCACTTTTGTGAGACTCTAGATGAGTGTCTGAGACAAGGGCAGAATGGCCTGGAGAGGTGGAGCTGGAACATGTAGTGTTCATTGTAAACCTGTAAGTGAGCAACTTCCTTAACTTGGTGTTGAAAGGCATCTCAAAGCAAAACCTCCTGTATTATGCTCTGCAGATGCTCTCAAGAGATCCTTCTGGTGTGATTAAGCTGTGAATTGGAAGATGTGATCCTGGCTGTTCTCTTTGTACTATAAGTGCCCTAAAGATAGGATAGTCCTCAGTACTGCCTTCCAGCCAGACTTGGATTTGTTGATGAAGGAATGTTGCATGCAGGAGCATAAGGATGTCTTTTCTCTTCCAGCATGCTTCATTGTGACCAAGGCAAGCGAGCCTCTGCTGAAAAGGCTTTATGCAGCCCGTTCTTCAGCATTCCTTTTGGTAAGCTGTGCACATCATCTTTGCTCACATGGATATACATTTGCTTCCTGTCTTGTCCGCATTGCTGCTCCCAAGATTTGTGGCACTTGTCAGACCTCTGGCACTGCAGCAGGCAAGTCAGAGTGCTGTCCTTCCTCTCAGCACTCTCCTGTTCCTGTGAATGTGTGGGCTGTCACTTTTCCTTGGTTGGACTCCCAGTAAATTCTGCTCAGATTGAACTGACTGAGAGTGTACTGACAGCCGTACTCAACCAAGGGGACAGAAATAAGCGAGGTACTTAACTGGTATTATGACCATTAAGGTGCTTTTGAAGAGTGTGATGCTATTTATGGTGGGCAGATGGATTTTACTATGCTAACAGATTCCCGGTTCAGAAGCAGGGAATATGAGCAATGGCTGGTGGTTGCATCTGCTGCTCCCTCCCCTTCGCAGGCTGAGCAGTCCCAGTATGTTCTCACGGTGCTGGAGCCCATCTTGGACCTGAAAAGGAGGGAGAAAGCCAGGGCCTGCTTCTTGTGGTGTGCGTGTGGCAGGTCAGACAGATGCCACCTCGCTTTGATCTGGCGCTTTCTCTTCAATTGAGAAAAAAGATGATGTATCCTCAGGACCTCCCCATGTGGGTTGCAGGCTGTCAGCAAAAGATGGGCTGGAACTGCTGTGTTCAAGCTCATACCCCTCCACATTTCATGTTCCAAAAGCAATACGGTAGCATTGTTCAGAGCTTGCCTGCTCTTAAGAGCACCGGTGAAGAGCTCCACATCCAGCTTTTCAGCAGCATGAATCAATGCATCCAGCTTCTTGATGGGCTAGCATTTTTCCTTGAATCTGAGTCCTGCTTTTCTTAAGCTGCTTGGTGTAGCTTGCAGATAAGCTGTTAAATACAGAGGTTGTGTTTAGATGTTGGGGTCTCTGCATATTGATCAGAAGTAACAAACTCATTCCTGTTTTAAAAATTCTCTTGCATTTCAGAAACTGTGACTGTTATAAAGACACCTTCCATAGAAGGAGTTGAACCTTTCTGCCAGTCTTGCTTTAGAGCAGAGGCAGTGATATATTGGCAGTGCTTTCTGGTCTCATTTTGAACACACAGACCTTAACTGTACCTGTTTGTACCAGGAAGGTGCTTCTGCGGTTAGTGCTACAAGTTTATACAACAGCTTCACTTTTTCTTAGTTGCTGGTTGTCTTCCTTGCCCAAGTTATACGTAAGCGTGTCTGCACAAAGAAGCATTTACTGTTGCTTTCCTACGAAGTCAGAATATGATCTGTCGTTACCTTTCACTTGGACACAGCTGTTCTGTGTAGAGCAAAGACAGCTGAGAATGACTTTCCTTGTCATTTACAGCCAAGTCTTGACTTTCCAGTCCCTCAGATTCTTTCCTGTGCTGCTTGTAGCCTGCAGCCTGATGTGTTGTTGATGTGGCTGGTATCATCTGGGACTGAACAGGAGCAGAAGTGCGAGGCAGAAAGTACACCCTAGGACAGAAGGGTATTGCAAGAAATGCATTTGTCAGGTGGCTCTGAGTTGTAGGGGTTTGTTTGTCTCCCTTCTCAAAAAAGGACGTGTGAAGTGAATTACAAACTTACTTGAGCAAAAGGGCTGCGTATAAGACTGAGGCAACAGTTAAATGTTCCTTCAGTCCCCTATTCAGCTGATGCTGTCTCTTGTTTGCCAATGGTCCTGTGAAAGAATGGTCACAGCAGTTCACTTGAAAAGGTGCCATGCTCAGCTCCTTCGAAGGGCTATTGCTGAGCACTGGGCATAGCGTAAACTGATAAGGCCTTTCATCCCCTAAACTTTTCATAAGGATTCTTCCATTTCACATAGGACATTTATACTGTGTGTCCTTGATTATCATCTCCCCTTACACTGTGAAATCAAGGTCATGTCTGCACCTGGCAGAGATGTCAGGTCCCTGATGCGTATTGTGTGCCTAGCTTGGAAAAGTATTTCCAAGGAAATAATCACCTGCTGTCTTTGTGAACCTAGTCAGAAAGCTCACACTGGAGAACTGGAGCCATTTCTTCCCTTTTCTCTCCTCTGTCTCACTGTCAAATGTGAAATCTGTGGATTCTGCTGCTGTGTTGAACTTCTGCAGCTTGCCAGTACAGATAAAAGTGTTAACACTCTTGAAGTACTGCAAGTTGGGCTCCCAGATCTTAAATCAATTGGTCTGCTGGTCCCTTTTGGGAACATGAAATCAAGCTTTTGTTCTTGGAGAAGTGACATTGTCTGTCTTTGCTGCTTTGAATTTCTGTCCACCTTGATGGTTCCTTTTCCTGCAGCAGGTTCCATACCCTGACAATTCCAAGTCATCCTGGAGCTGTCTGTTTTCTTCCAGAGCTGAGGGTCCCATAGCAGTAGGCTTTATTTCTGCTTCTGTAAAGTTGTTCACAGCATCTTACTTTTGTCATGTGACCTGGACTTATTCTGTAGCACTGCCTTATGTAATTAAACATTTTTACTTTTTCTGGTGTGCGTGCAGGTCTTCAAAGCAACATATTGCATTTGGATTTTGAAGGTGTTCAGGGAAGAACCTGAATATCATGTAGAATCAGCTGAGGCTTGTGCCTTAGTGTAGCTTAAGAATTGAAGTTATAGAAGCTGACTGGCCTGTTTCCAGCTTGTCTGCTACCAGTAACAGGAGGAGCAGGTTGCAGAATAGTTCTTTCATCTTCTCTTGTCGCCATATATAAGGGGTAGTTTGCTCAACTATCATAGCCCTTGAGGTCTCATTAAGTTCTAAATCTGAGCTAAGCAGGCACAATGCTAGTCTTAATTGCTGTTAGCTTTGTAATTTTAAAAGCAATTTCAAGTGCACAGGCAAAGATATGTTGGAAATGGGGAAAATACATTACCTGTAAATGCAGGTAATAATAGAGTGAAGCAAAACTATATTGCAAAGAGCAGGAAGTTCTTGTGTGTGATAGGAGTGCATATTGAGTCAACTTCATGCTTTTGTGCTCCTTTGATTTCTTTTGTTTTCTCTAACTGTGTGGGTGTCAAACAGCTCCCCATATCGAAGATTTGGTGATGCTCCCCACGCCTGTGCTGAGGCTACTAAATGTTCTAAGTGATGCTTCTCTGCAGAGCGAAGAAGAATATGAAGGTTGGTGTATGCTTTGTAATTTTCACACAGCAGTGTCATCTTCCTGTTTTGTTTGGTATTGGTGATGAGAGAGCAACCAGAGGAGCAATTAATAGGTGCAAGAGTAATGAGCTTCTCAGCTGAGCTCTGATACCAAGAGGGTTAACCGCACCAACAGAGAATAGGCCAAGATTGAAAGATTGAACCAGAATGCAGAGCTTATAGGGAGTTCTTAAAGAATCCCAGATTGCAAAAAAGATCAGTTTTGATTTTCCTATTTGATTAAATACTCACAGAGCTTGTAAGGTGTTTGTGACTTTGAGCTTCTGCAGAACATGCACAGGGCTCTGTGGAGCCCAGAAACAGGATCCTCAATAGTTTACTGGTTGACTTATCCAAGATCTCATCAGAGAACTGAAATAAATTGAGTTCTTAAACTGTATCAAAGCTATACTTGATAGGAAGCGAGGTATGTCTGTGGAATTTACTTTTCTGCTTGCTCTCAAATCCCAGTGAGCGGCACAAGTTAGAGAGCTCAGGGATAGGAGTATAAAAGGCTGAGTTCTGCTCACACAAAGACTGGTTTGTAGCAGCTACTTTAGTTCCCCTCCTCCAAGTGCCGTAACCAAAGCAAGCAGTCACAAATCCTGAACGATTTAGCTACTGGAAGGTCAGGCTTCACGTGCAAGGAGAAGTACTGTCTGTTTTCAGGGATTCCCTGCCTGCATGTCTGTGTGCCTCAGTTCAGACACTGTCTTGTTATGTGTGGCTATTGAGCAGTATCAATTTCTGCAGTGGAAATCCTTGATTATTTATTTTAAATTGAGAGGGAAAGGCTGCGTTGACTGGAAGTTCTTGATGTGTTCGTTTAGCCTTTGCATGCTTCTTAGCTCACTCTAGTTTGCAAAGTGAAAGACAACCAGCTCTTTCCTTTCTCAGATATCCTGGAAGACATAAGGGAGGAGTGTCAGAAATACGGACCGGTGGTTTCCTTGCTTATTCCAAAGGAAAATCCTGGTAAAGGCCAAGTAAGTGAAGGGAGGGAAGAGGCTGTGGACTCTTGTGGACACTCTGTGTGCTGCAGGACTGCTTTCTCAGCTCCTGACTGACAACAGTGCTAAAAATAGCACTGTCTTGAAGGACAGCGCAAGTTCCTTCCCAGATATGTAGAGTTCCCTAACCTGAGAAGACCCCAAAAACAGCTTTAGGAGAGGGTCTGGAATATGGGAGAAACCAATGTGTAGTAGAGGAAGTGCTGAGGATGTAAAGCGTTGTCATAATTTCTCCCACCTTACAAAACACACTGTCCAGAAATAAGGAGTGAGGGTTGAAATTGTGACTCAGAGATGCATCTTCTTCCTTTATAGCTCCTCTGCTCTGGATTCCTCCACACATGGAGGATGGATTTCCTTAGGGACTGTTTTCTCAGTTGCAGGGTTGGGAGGGAGGAGGGTGGCATGCTGACCCAGGGGCATTACTCCTCCTCTCTCTTTTTCAGGTCTTTGTTGAATATGCAAATGCTGGTGATTCCAAAGCTGCCCAAAAAATGCTGACTGGAAAGATTTTTGATGGCAAGTTTGTTGTGGCTACATTTTACCCACTGAGTGCCTATAAGAGAGGATATCTGTACCAAAACTTGCTGTAGGCAGTAGCAACAATCAGGAGAGTTGTCTCACTCCTCTTCCTCATGTGTTTTACAGTTGAATGTACAAAAGAGCTTCCTAGCCCTGCTTCTGAGTCATCTGTAAAGGAGAGATGCAAAGGACTGAAATGGGCTTTGAAACCTTTACTGCTGCTTTGTGATGTGCAGAGGAGGCCTGGATGGCTTTAAGCGTGTGCTTGTGTGTGTGTGTGTAGTGCTTGCTTGTTTACAGTGGATGTGTGGCTTTGCCTGCCCTGGCGGGCGCTCAGGTGACTGGAAGGTGGCTGTGGGAGCCTTGCAGGCAGAGCAGGTCTCAGCAAGCACTTTCAAGTGATGGAAGTGAGACCACTGAATGTCTTGGCCCTAGTGCCTGGTTTTGCTCTGCGGAGAGGATTTCTTTATTAAGCTTTCCTATAATGCCTGTTCTTCTCCAGTGGGAAGAAGGAAGGCTTCCCTGCCTCTTGTTGCTATTTATGGTAAATCAAGCAGAAGCACCATCCTCGTCCTCTCGAGACTGTATTGGGAAGACTTTGAGTCTTCACATCCCCTAGAGCAAAAGGAAGCAGTGAAATGGTACCTGCTGAGCCTGCAGTGCTACCCTGTCGCTGACTGGTGACCCGAGAAGAGCCGCATGTCTCACCTGGCACAAATGGCATGCTGGGCTCTGGCAGCGAGGTGTGGCTGAGCTGAACTTGCTTGTGTGCGTGGGATAGGCAGGGACTGACTGGGTGTGGTTAAATGTCATTAGAGCAGTGCCAGCCTCAGTCCCAACACAACCTGTAAGCACTTTGTAGCCTGAGGTGATGTGAAAATTGTCACACGGAGTCATCTTTCTAGCCTGCACCCTGTGCTGGCACTGACGCTCTGAGCTCTGATGCCAAATCATCTGTAATATGCAAGTGTCTTTAGGTGATATTTTTGGAAAGGAGTGCGCAGTATTCTTTGTGTGTCAGCAGGACTTCTGCCTGAGAGTCTTACGAGAAATTAACATATTTGTCTGTTGTAGGTTCCACGCTTGGCTTTTCTGTGTTGTGCATTTTGTTTTCGCATTAACCCACTAGACTTGTTGTAGATTAGAAGCACTGACACTTTTGGTCCTTCATAGGTTGCACAAAGGGCCTGAGGCAATCTGAGATCCTGTTTGGAAAGGGCTTGGCCAGTAATCACTCTTAACTGGCCAGACTGATGTCTTTCCCAGCATCAGGGACAACAGCCACAGGTTTCTGGAGAAAGAACCTGGGTGAGCAGCATCACTTCTTCCCCACAGAGTGTGCTCTCTGCTTGTCTGGCTTTAATGCACAGGCAGAAGATCCCTAACACAGCTGCTAGCATGGGGCAGCCGGATGCGTTGCTTCCCAGGGGCGCACAGACCCGTGTCTGTTTGCAGGGGCGGGCAGCTTGCTCCCAGCATGGAGCAGCCCTGCACAGAGGGGAATAGCAAATTCCAGCTTGCAGCCCTGGTACCGTGTTAGCGATGAGGAGAGCCTTCCTATCACAAACCCTCCTGAATTCTTTTTTCCAGATGGAATACTTGAAGGCAGCTGCCCAAACTGTCTCTGACAGTTAATAATACCTGAATTACCTTGCAGTTTACTTCCTTGCAGTTTACTTCTTGCATCTTGCCGATGCCGGACTTGCTGAAATCCTGCACTTAAATGGTCCTCCTGATTTTTGCCCTGTGTGCATGCATGCAGTTTGTTGCAAGAACCAACGTCTGTAGCATTTCACTAGTCTCTGTGCTGGCGTGGAGGCCTGTCTACTATAGCCCTTGCCAAACTTACCCAGAAAGGACCAATCTCTTTGAATTTTTCTGTAGCCTTTGAGGTGGTAGATTTTCCAGGAATAAAAATCCCACGGTGAGTTTTAAGGTATGATTTGCTGATCAGACTGTTCCCAGAATTATGCTACTTTGGTGTATGTAGCTGTAAAGCAGCTTTGCGTAGATGGGATGTGTGATTCATTGCTTTTAATTCAACTGTCCTTGCAGTGAAGCAGCTTTACTGTCTGGGAGGATCCAGATGATCCTTGGATTAGGGTTTTTTCCTATGTGAAGAACAGTGTTTAATTTGTATCAAGTATTCTAAATGTTGCTAGGTAGTAACTGACCTCCTCAGCTCTGAGTTTTTGCTGTCTCTGGCAGGTTTGGCCATTGGTACGAGCGCTTTGGCTCAGAAATTCCCAGGTTCAATGCCACTGTGTCAGCAGCGCTGAGCTGGCTGCATGTGCCTCAGCTGGCAGAGGCAGGGCTGAGGGATCTGCCCAGCTGAGCACCAGCCATGGGAGCATGGAAGGCTCTCATCTATGGCGGGACCTGTGCATCTCTCCAGTGCTGTGAGCTGCTCTGCTCTCTTTCAAGCTTATCTCCTTTTCCGGCAGTTTGCTTTGGATCTTTGGCGAAAGATGAGAGCCATGCCAGGAACTAAATACGTCTGCAAGATGCAAACTCCTGCTGCCACATTTTCTCATTGGATGCTCAGTGAGACCAGGCTTGAGTGCTGAGTTGAGCAGAAAACCCAAAGTTGCATTTTTTTTGTTTTGTTTTTCCTGCTGGCTGGAGTTGAAGATGCCGATCTCTGTCACTGGGTCCAGTCCCTGGCTTTTCCCTGCAGGCTGCAGGGAGGTTTAGAAATTCCCCAGAACAGAAGCGTTTTAGCATTATCTCTCACCATCTGCCTGCAGCTTGATAGAAGAAGGCTCTGAAACTCACCCTGGTGTCTCAGTGAGCTCTTGGTGGCTTGGCATAAGTTTCAGCCCTGCTAAAGCCTGTGTTCCTTAACTCTAGATTGTACCTGAGTGTGCGTGATGATCTGATGCAAAGTGACTGTTCTGCAATGGATGGGCATGGCTCTCCTTGTCTCACAGTACCACTTGCTGAAGGGGTGAGGTGTTGAGGCTTTCCCCCAGGTGCTTGCTGGTTTCTTGGTCTGTGTGGCAGGCAGAACTTCCTCCTATGAGCTGTCTTTCTCCAGAGCTGTGTAACAATGTACCCACGGTGGCAGGTCTTTCCCTGGTGCTGCAGCTGTCGGCTGAGGTCATGTTCCCAGCGTAGGCTGGAGCTCTTACAGCGTCTGGAGAGGAAATGGTGGCTGGGGAAAGGTATTGTCTGGGAAGAAATCTGCTTCAGGGAGAAGGATGAATGGTAAAGTCTCTGGAGACAGCAAAACTGTGAATGGTGTCTCTGTGCGGGGCCTTTCCTGGCTCTTAAAGCTGAGGGACAAAGGTGGAGAGAAATCCAGCAGCCTGTTTCTGCTGCTGTGTGTGTATGTTTGTGAGCAGGGTGAGAGAGAAAGTTCTTTGCGCTTCCAGCTCTTTATTAAATACAGGGAGTGTAACTTTGGGTCACTGACTGAGGCACGGCCAGATCCCATCTGCATTTCCAGCTCGATCCCCACTGCTCTCGGCATCCTGCCAGCACAGCGCACCGTGGCTCGTCCTCCTGAGCTCTCAGCACACCCTCCCCATCGCCGGATCCATGACCACGTGCTCTATCCGGGTTAGGTGTGAGCTGTTGTACCCCGTCACGCCGAGCAGCCGTGAGCTTGGTCCCTCCCGATGATCAATAAATGATGCTTGGAGACACAGCAGCGTGCAGCCAGCTTTGTGGGGGCCTGGGCCCAGCGCCGATCTCTGCGTCACCCGGCGGGGCTGGGAGGCGGCGGGGCTGCATCACAGTTCCTGGCTCCGTCTGGCAGCCGTGCCTCACGGCTGCCTGTAAGCGGGGCCGCGCGGGCCAGCTGCGTTGCACAACCGCTCCGTCCTCGCGGGGGCTCCTCGGGGAGCGGGCCGTGCCCTCGAGGAAATGACGCGCGCAGGGTGAGGCCGCGGCCCGCGCCCGCGCGTACCACGCGCTGCTGTAACCGCGGGCCGAAGGCCGTGCAGCGGGTGAGGGCCGGCTTCCCGCGGGACAGCCCTCCGTTACAGCTGCTTTTCGCTGGGAGAGCGGGGCCTCCCCCGGTCCCGGTGTGCGCGGGGGATTCGGACCGGGCCGCCCTCCCGGGGCCGTACGCACCTACTCCCTCCGCCGACGTGGCGCCCGTTGCCATGGCGGCCCGCGCCCCCGCCCCCTTCCCCTCTGTCGCCGCTCTCATTGGCCCGGCTTCGGGGGGCTGCGCGTGGCCCCGGCTTCGATTGGCGGCGTTGCGAGGCGGGCGGGCCAGTGAGGACGCACGGGGCGGTTCCGCCTCCGCCTGCCATTGGCCGCGCGGCGGCGGAGGCTATAAAAGGGTGGCCAGCGGCGGCGGCGACGCGAGGAGGGATGGAGGCGGCGGGCGAGGAGGACGTGGCGGCGCTGCGGCGGCGGCTGGCGGCGGGCGGGCAGGGCCACGTGCTGCGCTTCTGGCCCGAGCTGGGCGCGGCGGAGCGCCGGGCGCTGGCGGCCGATCTGAGCGCCATGGACGTGGCCGAGATCAACCGCTTCTTCCGCCGGGCGCGGGGCGGCTGCGGCGGAACGGCGGCGGCGGCGGCGGCGGGGCCGGACGCGCGGCTGGAGCCGGTGCCGCGGGACGTGCTGGGCAGCGCCTCCCGCGACCGCCGCCTGCTGCCGGGCTGGGAGAGCCGCGGTAGGTGCGGGGCGCGGCGGGGCCCGACGGGGCGCGGGGCGAGGCCGGCGCGCGGAGCCCCACGCGTGTCCCGTCCCTCCCGTGCGCAGGGCTGGCGGAGATCGCGGCGGGGCGCGTGGGCGTGCTGCTGCTGGCCGGCGGGCAGGGCACCCGCCTGGGCGTCCCCTACCCCAAGGGCATGTGCGACGTGGGGCTGCCCTCCCGCAAGAGCCTCTTCCACCTGCAGGCCCAGCGCCTGCGGCGGCTGCAGCAGCTGGCGGAGGAGCGGCACGGCACCGCCTGCAGCATCCCCTGGTGAGCGGTCCGGGGCTGCCGTGGGGCGGTGCGGTCCTCCGCGGGTCGGCGTTGTCCTCTGTGGGTCAGCGCGTTCTTTGGGTTGGCGCTTCCCTGCTGGACGGGGCTCCGGCCCTCACGTTGCGGGTGATGCCCGCTGTTGGCAGGGCCTGGAGGTGGCCCCGGTGGGCTCTGTAAGTCCTTCATGGGGTGATGCGGATCACCGGGGTGGGGTGAAGATGCCAGATCCTGTGTCCTCCCACAGGTACATCATGACGAGCGGGAGGACCATGGAGTCCACCAAGGAGTTCTTCCAGAAGCACCGCTACTTTGGCCTGAAGAAGGAGAACGTCATCTTCTTCCAGCAGGGCATGCTGCCCGCCCTGGGCTTCGATGGGAAGATCCTGCTGGAGGAGAAGGGCAAGGTCGCCATGGCGCCAGGTCCGTGGCTGGCAGCAGGTGCAAGGGGCTCAGTGCTGCGCCCCAGCCTGTCCCCCGCTCCCCCAGCTGAGCTCCCCGCTGTCAGCCAGCCCGGCCCCTCCCGTGGGAGCAGGCGGCGGCTGGGCCGTGACGTGCGCGAGTGACACAGACTGGGAGGTGCCGGCTTGGCAGGAGGGCCGGGGTGGGGTACGGTGGGGCTGGGGAGCCTCCGAGCCCTCTTCCTGTCCGTGCTGAGGAGGAGGGCCCAGCGTGGCTGTGCCCAACGCTCCTTCCCCACCCCAGATGGCAATGGGGGTCTGTACCGGGCACTGGGGGTGCACGGCATCGTGGATGACATGGAGCGGAGAGGTGTGCAGAGCGTCCACGTCTACTGTGTGGACAACATCCTGGTGAAGGTGGCTGACCCCAGGTTCATCGGGTTCTGCCTGGAGAAGGGAGCGGACTGCGGAGCCAAGGTATGGTTCTCGGGCTGCCCCCGGCCTGGCTTCCCCAGCCCCATTCTAGCTGTGACATCCTGAACACACGTGGAATGGGTGCAGCTAACACTGAGCCCAGCTCCACGTGTCGCCTGCGGGTTGTTGCATACCCAAAGCCTTGCTTAAAGGCTGGATTAGCATTAAAAGGTGCTGAGAGTTTGTGTTTGCTTTGGGCTCGGCTCTGGCAAACAGGCAGTAGAGCTCCCTTGACCTTGGTGCTGTTGGAGCTGGGAAGGGAAACCGGTCCCTCCCTCTGGCTGGCAGGAGGAGAAAGTAAACCCGGACACCCTTCTCTGGGCAGGTGGTGGAGAAGACCAACCCCACAGAGCCAGTTGGTGTGGTGTGCCGCGTGGATGGTGTCTACCAGGTGGTGGAGTACAGTGAGATCTCCCTGGACACTGCGCAGAAGCGGGGCCCAGACGGACGGCTGCTTTTCAATGCCGGCAACATCGCCAACCACTACTTCACCACCCCCTTCCTGAAAGATGTCGTCAAGTATGGGCTCCGCTTCACATCCTAGTCCTGGTTCTCATTCTCCACATGAGATGAGCCGTGGCTGGTGCAGGGTAGCCGGCGTGGTGTCCCTGTGCCTGCCTTAGGCTCTCTCTCTTGGCCCCTCACAGCACCTACGAGCCGCAGCTGCAGCACCATGTTGCTGAGAAGAAGATCCCACATGTGGATATTGAGACGGGGCAGCTGATCCAGCCCGAGAAGCCCAACGGGATCAAGATGGAAAAGTTTGTCTTCGACATCTTCCAGTTCTCCAAGTATGGGCGTGTGTCTGTCCCTGGGCCACGGGTGGGGATGTGTCCCTGGGGACTGCCCCAAGAACAGACCCGACCCTCCCTGTCCCATTCCCCTCCCTAGGAAGTTTGTGGTGTATGAGGTGCTGCGTGAGGACGAGTTCTCTCCTCTGAAGAATGCAGACAGCCAGAACGGCAAGGACAACCCCACCACGGCACGGCACGCCCTGATGTCCCTGCACCACCGCTGGGTGCTCAACGCGGGGGGACACTTCGTGGACGAGAATGGCACACGCCTCCCTGCCATCCCCCGGTGAGCTGCTGCTTCCCTGGAAGGGCAGAGCCTCCTCCGTCCCCCTGGGCTGGCTGTAGGACATCGGGCAGCCCCCAGCCTTCCTGGTGCCGATTCTCCTGCACCCAGCACTGCCGCCAGCGGATCGCAGCATCCCTTGGCCAAGAGACATGCTGCTGCTGGTTGGAGATGGCACCGAGCAGAACGAGTTGGGGATGGCTTTCCCATCCTTCTTAACCCTTCTTTGTTCCCACGTAGTGTCACAAACGGAAGGTCAGATGCCGCCCCGGCCGATGTCAATGACAAGTAACTATACGTGCCACTGCGCTGCATGGTGGCAGGGCTGGGTGTAGGTACTAATGGGCTGCAGGCGGAGCGCTGCGGCGGCTGTGCGAGGTGACCGGGCACTAACAGGGGCTCGGGCGCATGCTGCCTGCAGGCATGTCTCGCTGTAGGAGAGTGGTGGCACTGCTCTTTCCTGGTGCTCCTTTCCGCAGAGGCTTTGGGAAAAGGTGAAGGGTTCTGTGCTGCTGCGGTGAGCTGGTCCCTGCCCTGTTGGTGGGGAGCAGCCCCAGGGCACAGGAGGTGGCTGCTGTCTCCCAGGGTCTGCCCAACACCCAGCAGGTCACTCACTGGAATGGGATGAAAGGCATTGCACGCCCTGAGCGGCCTTTGATGTAGCACATATGGGTTGTAGTGGGGGTGGGCAGCTGTGCTCGGGGACTCCAGCTGTTGGACTCAAGATCCAGGCTGACACCAGCCCCTGGCAAAAGGCACTTGAACATTTACAAGCATGGGAAGCGTAGAGAGGTGTTAAAGCGATTGCTGTAATAGCAGTGTGCTCAGCAGGCACGGGGATATCTGTGCTCCAGGCACTGGGCTTATCTCAGAAGGATGCACCGATGGGTTGGAGGGCACTCCTGCTGGTTGCCTTCCATCCCCTTCAGCAGACACTGCATTGTTGCCTTCTGATGGATGCACCCGGGTTCTTGGTGCCTAATTCAGGATTCTGGGTGTTGTCAGGTTTATAGATGTCATCTTGCAGTTAGAATGTGAGATAACAGTTGGATGTGGTGGCAGTTCCAAGTTTTTGTTCTTCAGTGCTGAATGGTTTTTACTGATGTTTAATGAGTGTCTTCAAAGCAACCAGGTCCTAAGGAGGACACAGGCGCCAGGACCCCAGGCACCACTGTGCTGTCACTGGCTGGGAAAGGGCACCCTGGGGGTGTCCTGCAGGGGCTGGTGGTGACAGTCCCCGTGGCATCAGGGTGTGGGAGGAAGAGGGAGCATCAGATGCAGCGGGGCTGAGGGCTGGGGGTGTGATGCTGCTGTAGTGCACACAGAGATCCTCCTTGAGGCTGTGCCTTGAGCTCTCTCCTCTTCCATCTGCTGCCTGTATCTAAACCACAGCTCGTGCCTGCCTTGGGAGCACGCAGGGCTTTGCTAACCGGGGAGCTGTGTGCCAGCAGCCTGCCAGCACCAGCCCCCGGCCCCCAGCTTCCTGCAGGGGGCTGATGCTGGTTTCACTCCGCAGTCTGAAGGACGCCAGTGACGTGCCCATCCAGTGTGAGATCTCTCCCCTTATCTCCTACGGCGGGGAGGTAAGCGTGGCTCTGCCGCGGGGCGGTGCCCGCCCTCCTCCCCCTGCCTTAACAGGCTGCTTTCTGCTCTGCTAGGGACTGGAGGAGCTGGTGAAGGAGCGGGAGTTCCGCGCACCTCTGGTCATCGACGAGGACGGGGCCCACGAGCTGGTGCACAACGGCATGTAGGCAGCGCTGGGACGTGGCCGTGCTCGGACACGGTGCGGCTGTGCCCGGCTCCGGCCTGTCGTCTGCTTCTATTTATGTTTTTATTTAAAAACCAAACACTTGGTGGATGCCCCTGCCGTGAAGCACAGCCACGGTGCTGCTCTTTGCACTGTGGGCCCGTATCTGTAAACCTGTACATACCTATGGTCAGTGCACCTGCAGAGGGGTTTTATGGTACAGGGCTGGGGTTAACCCTGGATTTTTATTTTTCTCGAAGCAATGTGGCTATTTTTTTAATAGGATCCTTGTTATTGCCCACCCCCTTTTTGCTCATACTTTGTACATGGCACAACTGGAATAGCCCCATTAAACCTCTGTGTCCCTCCTGGCTGCCACCTGGTGTTGTTGTGCGGTGGTGGCTGTGTGCCGCTGTCATCACAGCCCCTCCAGGCACCGGACTGGGGCGGCTGTGGGGGCAGTCTTGGGGATGCCCGTGTCCCGAGTGAGGGGTTTCAGCGTGCATGGGGGCACTGCAGGGAGCCGGGGGGCAGCTGGTGTTTGCCTTGGCTGCTGGGCTCTGTTTGCACACCAACACTTCTGCATCAGGTCCTGGGATGGAGCAGCACTGATCGCTGCCAAGTTATGTGAGTGCTGCCTCCGAGTAACAGGAGGTGTGGGGCGGCTGTGCCGGCGGGCACGTAGGGGCAGTGGGCACGGGGTGGCACTGCCCAAGGGGATTGTGACACTGGGGCTGGCCCTGGGGAACAAGGGGCCCCAGTACACTGTTGTGTCCTCACTCTATTGCACAAAACATGATTTAAACACAATATTATTATTATTTTCTCTGTGCTGTGTTGCGTTGTCAGCGGCCACGGTGCCAAGCGGCTGCCTGGAAATGATGTCACACCCCAACTTCAGCATGTAGCCTGCGGAGCCGCCAGCTCCTGCTGTGCCCTGTGTGGGGTATGGGGGCTCGGCCACGGGACCCCTGGGCCATTCGCTGCCCAGGGACCTGGTGTGGGGGGCACCCACATAGGGCTGGGGTGGGCTCCCGGGGAGCTGCTCCACCACCCACTTTGGGGAGCCCCACGGGCCCCCACAGAGCACAGGAGAGTCCCAGCAAGGCCCCACACGCATCCCACTGCTGTGAGATGAGCTCCAGAAAGGAGATTGCTGCCTATTGCTTTAAGCTCCCTCCCTGACCATGGGTATTTTCTTTATTTTTTCTCCCGCTCTATGAATGGGTTTTGCTGTAAATTATAGCTTTGCACACATTCCCTCGGGTCGAGGAAAATAACCTCCGCTGAAAAGCCAGCCCGGATTGGTGAGTGGCTCCCCCTCTCCGCTCCCTAATTGAAACCAAATGTGCGAGATGTAGGATTGTGGGATTTCTGGCCGGCTCCCAGGAATCTGCAGAATGCGAGCGCGCTCGCAGAGGCATCTTGCATCAGCCCGGGGAAGTTCGCTCCTCGCCTGGCTCCCGCCGCCCGGGCGAGGGGCGAGCAGCCTGCCTGCTGCCATCCCCATCCCGCTCTGGTGAGTCCCTTGGGGTGCATGGGAGGTTTCCAAACCCAGGCTGGGCGCTTCAGGGGGTGAGGGGTCTGTGCTGCTTGGACGCTGTGTGTTGGGGCTGGGTGCGGAGCGTGCGCCTGGCGGCGGTGCTGAATGGCCGTGGTGCCCTGCTGTCTCTGTGGTCCCCAGCCAGACACACGTGTCCCCATGCCTGTAGGAGACACAGGGACACCCCTTGGGTGCCCCCAAGCACCCTTTTCTCATCCCAGTGCTGAGAACCCACATGTGGCTCTCCGTGCCAGGGCTGTGTGGCTGTGCGCCGTGGCAGGGTGATGCCGTGTGCCGTGGTGGGGTGATACCGTGCGCCATGGTGAGGTGACGCCGCGTGGCTGTGCTCCATGGGACGGAACAGGAGGAGGGCTGCAGCTTTTGGCTGCTGGGGGCCCGTTTGGGGTGCAGCACAGCAGGGCCACGTCCCCACCCGCCGCCACGGGGCCATGCCTTTGGCGTCCCTCCGAGCAGCCATGGGGACACAGCTGATGCTCTCAGTGTGCCACTGGGATGTCCCCGCTGACCCTGTGGCTGGGGAGACATTGTGGACCCAGAAGATGGGGCTGCCTCCAGCCCAACCAAGGTCCAAAGAGGCGTTTTGGGGGAGGAAGGGAACTATACGTCCCGGCATGCTGCACTGTTGTGCAGAGGCTGTGCTGGTGGCGTGGCATGCTGGGGGCTGTAGCGTCAGCCCTGGACCCCCACCCAAACACCACCAGCCCTGATCTCGGCACATCCTGGCTGTGCTGGGGGAGTTGGAATCCAAGGCACAGCCTCGGTGCCCCCTTCCCCTGGATCTGTGCGCTCAGGATGCCCACAGGGTCGTCACCAAGCTTCATTTGCCTTCATTAACTTTTTTTCCTGCTCATTCTTCCTGCTAAATTCAGCAGAAGAAGGGAGGAAAAAAAAAAAAAAAAGGAAAAATAAATAAATAAAAAAGAAGCGGAAGAGGGAAGCTCAGAAGCAGCAGAAGGTGCCAGGGAGGAACTCCAAAAACGCCGTGCAGTAAAAATTTCCAACTGTCGGAAAACTTCAGCAAAGCTTTTTAGACGGACCGGTCGCTTTTGTCAGAGCGGTGGAACTAAACCCATTTCCAGCTGCTCTGCCAACGCTCGGTACCTCCGCCTGTGCCACCATCCTGCTGCTGCCCCTGGTGGGACCGCCAGCGCTCCCTGCATCCGCCCAAATATAAACCCGGCGCCTTCAGAGACAGCGGCATCTGGTCCCCTGATGCTCACAGGGTTTACTCAGCCTGAAAGAATAGTGGGAAAAATGTCTGCGGATGTCCCTTGGAATGCAGAAGGAAATTGAGATTTTAGCGTTGGAGGAGCTGGCCATCACCAGCGGGAGCCTTGTGCTCGCCCGGAGCTGTGTGGTTGAAGTTCCCAGCTGGCAGCTCAGTCTGCTCCCTGCATTTTCCGAGCCGTCAGCAGGAAAAAGGGCAACAACATATGTGCTTTTCCAAAAAGGAGAGAAGAAAAGGGAAAGAAAGGATCGCTGTAAGTCAGGGGGTGTGTTTGCGCTGCTGTGGAACTTGCCCTTTGCACGTGGGCTGTGCTCGCTGCATCCTCCCTCCGCTCCAGCAGCACCAAGCTCGGCTCTGCCATGAGAACCATCTCAATAAATACCCTATAAATCTCAGGCAATTATCTGTTATTGCCAGAAGGCAAGGAAACTGTGTTCTGCAACGTGATACTACTACCATACAAGATGAGGTTGTGCAATGCCTTGCTTTCATGGCCATCCCTGGCGCTTCTGCCCTTCGGTTCAGGATGGTGCTAGTCCCGAGCCGGGTCGCTGGAGGCTTCATGTGGCTCTCGTGGCCATATTGGCATTGGGGTTATGGCATTGGAGTGCCTCTGAGTGCAGGGGATGCTCGGCCCATCCCAGCAGCAGTGCTGTGACCCTCTGGCCGTGTCTCCGCAGGATTCCCAACATGCCGGCCTTGCCTAGAGCTGCTCTGCTGCTGCTGCTACTGCTGCTGTGCATCCTGCTGGCAGCCAGAGCCCAGGTGAACCCTGGTAAGTGGGAGCTGGGCAGCAGCCAGGGGCTATGGGGCCAGGGCACAGCCCCTGGTTGGGACATGGGTATACCTGGCCTCATCCAGCCAGGCTGGCTGCCCCCTCAGCCAGGTTTGCAGCCTGGGAATTCGATGAGCTGCCCAACAGTGAGTGCCAAGCCGTGCAAGAAGGCACATGGCAGTCTGCACCCAACCCTCCACGCAAGACCGCAATCTGCTCCACTGGGGCTTGGCATTGCCCAGCCCCACACTACTCCGTGCACTCTGGTTGCAGGGGGAGCGCTGCGGGCTGGAGCTGGCAGTGAGATGGTAAACAGGGCCAGACAAGTGGCCTTTCAGCAGTGCTCCTGGCAGCCAGGTGCGAAATAACAACCCTTGGGGAGTGGCGTGCATGTAGTGCTGCACAGGGGATGCAGCCCACCCGCTCGTCCCGGTACTTTTCCACTCCCCGTGGGGCAGGCGGGAGGGCAAGCACCTGGCTTTATACCCATGAGTAGGCATGGCCAAGAGCAGGGGGATTTAGGGTGAGTAGAGCCTGGATGGAGCCCTCTCCCACCACTGCTGACATGGTTTTTGGCAGCGGTATGCCGGTACCCCCTTGGGATGTCAGGTGGTCACATCCCCGATGAGGACATCTCAGCCTCCAGCCAGTGGTCCGAGTCCACGGCCGCCAAGTATGGACGGTGAGTGTGGGCACGGGCAGGGGGGGTTGAGAAAGGGCAGAATCAGCTGGGGCATGAGGTTGGCTCTGGCCACCCCTGAGCTCTCCCCATGCCACCCCAGGCTGGACTCGGAGGAGGGCGATGGTGCCTGGTGTCCCGAGATCCCAGTGGAACCTGACGACCTGAAGGAGTTCTTGCAGATCGACCTGCGTGCCCTGCACTTCATCACACTGGTGGGCACCCAGGGCCGTCACGCCGGGGGGCACGGCAACGAGTTTGCCCCCATGTACAAGATCAACTACAGCCGGGATGGCACCCGCTGGATCTCCTGGCGGAACCGGCACGGGAAGCAGGTGAGGAGGCTGCGGGGCACAGCCTGCCCCAAACCGCAGCACCCCGCCGTGCCCACTGGCTTCTGTCCCCTAGGTCCTGGATGGAAACTCCAACCCTTATGACATCGTCCTCAAGGACCTGGAGCCACCACTCATTGCACGCTTCGTCCGCTTCATCCCCGTCACCGACCACTCCATGAACGTGTGCCTGCGCGTGGAGCTGTACGGCTGCGCCTGGCTTGGTGGGTGCCTGTCTGTCTGTCTGTATGGCCACCCCACTGGGGCTGGGCTCATCCTCCCTTCCCTGCAGATGGGCTGGTGTCCTACAGTGCGCCGGCCGGGCAGCAGCTCGTCCTCCCCAGCGGCACCGTCATCTACCTGAACGACTCTGTGTATGATGGGGCCTTCGGGTACAGGTGAGGACCAGGGTCTTGGGCAGCAATCAGGGGGTCTCATGGTGGGGGTAAAGATACAGCTCACAGAGTGCCCCTGTCCCCATGCCAGCATGACAGAAGGCCTGGGCCAGCTGACGGATGGTGTGTCAGGGCTGGATGACTTCACACAGACCCATGAGTACCACGTCTGGCCGGGCTATGACTACGTGGGCTGGCGCAATGAGAGCACTGCCGGCGGCTATGTGGAGATCACCTTCGAGTTTGACCGCATCAGGAATTTCACCACCATGAAGGTCTGTGTGCCCCGCGCTCCCCATCCCCGTCCCCTCGGTGTGCCACGCTGATGGGTTGCCCCACAGGTGCACTGCAACAACATGTTCGCCAAAGGGGTGAAGATCTTCAAGGAGGTGCAGTGCTATTTCCGCTCTGATGCCAGTGAGTGGGAGCCCAACGCCATCTCCTCGGTGCTAGTGCTGGACGACGTTAACCCCAGCGCCCGCTTCGTCACTGTGCCCCTGCTGCACCGCATGGCCAGTGCCATCAAGTGCCAGTACTACTTCGCCGACACCTGGATGATGTTCAGCGAGATCACCTTCCAGTCAGGTACTGCTGCCCCACAGAGTGCTCAGCCCCAGGGCCCTCCTGTGTGAGGACCTGCGGGGAAAGCAGGGCTGTAGAGTGCTTGTGTCCCTGTTCTTAGAATCCTAGAATAGAATCATAACGTAATTAAGGTTGGAAAAGACCTCTAAGATCATCTAGTCCAACCACCAACACAACCCCACAATGCCAACTAAACCATGTACTTCAGGGCCACATCTCCACAGTTCTTGAGCACCTCCAGGGATGTTGACTCCATCACCCCCCTGGGCAGCCTGTGCCAGTGCCTCACCACTCCTTCAGAGAAAATTTTTTTCCTAATATCCAACATGACCTTGACAGTCTCCTTTTTTCCCTTGCCAGATGCAGCCATGTACAACAACTCAGCAGTTCCCCCGGAGATGCCCATGGCCCCCACCACATATGGTAAGGCAGAAAAAATCACCTTGCACAAAACCTGGTGGAGGCTGGGGTCACCTTCTCTTGGGAAGATGCATGGAGGCTCCAAAAGGGGAAGATCTGCCTCATTCGATGGAGAAAAGGGAGCAAGGTTTGTCTCCTCACCATAGTGTGACCAGTGTGTGTTGTTCCCTCCTGCCAGACCCCACGCTTAAGGTGGATGACAGCAACACACGCATCCTGATCGGGTGCCTGGTGGCAATCATATTCATCCTGGTGGCCATCATAGTCATCATTCTGTGGCGGCAGTTCTGGCAGAAGATGCTGGAAAAGGTGGGTGTGCACAGGACGGCTGCGGGGCCTCTCTGCAGCCCCCAGCTAACTGAGGGTTCAGTGGTGACCATTCCAAATGCTTCTCCATAGGGCCAGATGACAGAGGGAGACAGGCTGGGGGACAAGCGGGGGTATGCAAAGACATGTGCCCTCCCCAGTGCCACCACTCTGGGACAGGGCACCAGAGAGGGGCTCTGAGTGTATCAGGGCACCAGAGAGGGGCTCTGAGCCCCTGAGGGGGGGCCATGGTGATGTGATCCGTTGCTGTTACAGAATGTACTGAGCCCAGAGGGCCCTGGTGGGTCCTATCCCAGCTCTCTCCTCCCTCACCCCCTCCCGCAGGCATCACGTAGGATGCTGGATGACGAGATGACTGTCAGCCTCTCCCTGCCTAGTGAATCCAGCATGTTCAACCACAATCGCTCCTCCTCCTCCAGCGAGCACGAGTCCAGTTCCACCTACGACCGCATATTTCCCTTGGGTCCGGACTACCAGGAGCCCTCACGCCTGATCCGCAAGCTGCCTGAGTTCACGGCAGGCGAGGAGGACACGGGTAAGGAATGGGAGATCCTCCTGGAGTCACTGAGGTGCTGCAGTGCGTAGGGCATAGTGCTGGGTGGAAGCTGCCCCATGCCCCGTGGGCAGCACACCCAAGGCAGGACCGTCCCCACTGTCTCCCCAGGCTGCAGTGGCCTCGTGAAGCCATCCCCAGCCAGCGGCCCCGAGGGTGTCCCGCACTACGCCGAGGCTGAGATTGTGAACCTGCAGGGTGTCACAGGTGGCAACACCTACTCGGTGCCGGCCCTCACCATGGACCTGCTGTCTGGCAAGGACGTGGCTGTTGAGGAGTTCCCCAGGAAGCTGCTGACCTTCAAGGAGAAGCTAGGAGAGGGCCAGTTTGGGGAGGTGAGCTGGAGCTGGCAGGCACAAAGCCTCCGTGGGCTCCGTTTGGAGGAGCTGGTGCTTGTGGTGACCAAAGGAGACCACTGCTGGAGGTGATGCCTGTCCGTGGCCTCCCTCCAGGTTCATCTCTGTGAGGTGGAGGGGATGGAGAAGTTCGCGGACAAGGACTTCACCCTGGAGGGCTTGGACGCCAGCCCTGACTGCCCTGTTCTAGTGGCTGTGAAGATGCTGCGGGCTGATGCCAACAAGAATGCCAGGTACTGCCCTCGTAGCACAGCCCCTGGTGGGACAGCTGTATCCTCTGGACAGCGTCCCCAGCTTCCAGCACACTTGGGCACCATGGGTCCCTCCCATCCCCTGCCCACAGAGCCCATCCCATGCTGCCCCCAGGCCCAGGGGAGGGTCCCCTGCCACATCCTATGGGTACTGGGCACTTCACTGTGCCAGGGTGTTTGTCCGATCCCTGTGGTTTCTGTTCTGGAAAGGAATGATTTCCTGAAGGAAATCAAGATCATGTCACGGCTCAAGGACCCCAACATCATCCGGCTGCTGGCAGTGTGCATCACGGATGACCCACTGTGCATGATCACTGAGTACATGGAGAACGGTGACCTCAACCAGTTCCTGTCCCGCCACGAGGCACAGAGCCCGCCTGACGCCCAGGTGCCCACCATCAGGTAGTTCTGTGGGTGGGGGCACAGGGATGGCGGGTGACCTGGTGTTGCCCAGCCCCTCAGTCCTGCTCGGTGTCCCCAGCTACAGCGACCTGCGCTTCATGGCCACCCAGATCGCGTCCGGCATGAAGTACCTGTCCTCCCTCAACTTCGTACACCGTGACCTGGCCACGCGCAACTGCCTGGTGGGCAAGCGGTACACCATCAAGATCGCCGACTTCGGCATGAGCCGGAACCTCTACAGCGGAGACTACTACCGCATCCAGGGCCGCGCCGTGCTGCCCATCCGCTGGATGTCCTGGGAGAGCATACTGCTGGTATGGCCAAGTGTCATGGGTCAGCTGGTGGCATCTGGTTCATGCCCTGTGCCTGACGGGTGGCCTTGGGAAGCACAAGGGGAAATGGATCCCTTTGGGAGATGGGATGGGAGCACTGCAGTCATGCTCTGTCCCCATGCTGGGCACAGAGCTGGGAGGTTCAGGAGGCGTTGAGCTCCAGGTATGAGGAGCCATGGGGCTGTAGGGTGTTGCTCGTCCCAACCCCACTCTGCTTGCCCCGGCCAGGGAAAGTTCACCACAGCCAGCGATGTGTGGGCGTTCGGCGTGACATTGTGGGAGACCTTCACACTGTGCCGGGAGCAGCCCTACTCACAGCTGTCCGATGAGCAGGTCATCGAGAACACCGGAGAGTTCTTCCGGGACCAGGGCCGGCAGGTAGGAATGGGATGGGCAGCGCTGGGTTGCGGCTGCAGACCTGGGGAGAATTGTAGGACCATAGAGTCATGAAGGTTGGAAAAGACCACTAAGCTCATCTTGTCTGACCATTGGGTCCTGGGGGCTCTTTGGCATGAGCGCCAAGTCCTGGTGCATGGGGGCTCCCTAGGGCCAGTACGGTGAAGCACTGGCACAGGCTGCCCAGAGAAGTGGTCAGGCCCCGTCCCTGCAGACAGCCAAGGTCAGGCTGGATGGGCTCTGAGCTTCTGATGGGGCTGTGGGTGTCCCTGCTCAGTGCAGGGGGGTGGAACTGGATGGCGTTTTAGGGTCCCTTCTAACTCGAACGATTCTACAATTTTATGATTTTTCTGCTGTCCTTTGGTTGTACATGGTGGTAACTCTCTCTCTTTGCCTTTTTTTTTTTGAAGACGTACCTTCCCAAGCCTGCACTGTGCCCTGACTCTGTCTATAAGCTAATGCTGAGCTGCTGGAGACGGGACACTAAAGACCGTCCCTCCTTCCAGGACCTGCACCGCCAGCTGCAAGAGGCGGCCACCGAGGAGTGACTCTGCTCAGCAGGCACCCATGTCCCAGGAGGAGAGCCCCAGTGCGGCGGGGGGAGCGCAGGGCAGCACGGACCAGGGGCTCTGAGCTGGGAGCGCTGAGGGCAGGACGGAGGTTATTTATTGGAGACAGTGACTTTGTGGGGACAGGACCACGTGCCTTAAGGGAACCCATCTGGTTCCACACCGAGCACCGTCAGTCCCCACACGTGGACAGGAGGAACTGTGGATTTCAGGGTGCATGGACCCCTCTGAGTTTTTTTTACACCGTTCCTTCATTGCGGCACCATTCGCAGTACCCTATTGCTGAGGCATGTATATATTCAGTAGATGCACCTGTATATACGGGAGAACCCCCTGAAGAGATGCTCGGTGTTGTGGTTTCCTTGGGGCTCCCGGGTGACACGTGGCGACGGCGTTCCAAAGAGCGGGGCTTCCGATGGGCGGAGCGAGAGGGCGGGGGTGGGCGGGGCCAAACAGGTCACGCCCACAACAACTATCTCGCCCCGCCCCGCCTCTCGCCCCACCATCACGCCACCGGCAGTGTGGCCACGCCCCCTCAGCCTGCACCGATTGGCCGAAGGGGGAGGCGGGGCGATGACGTAGGCAGGCGGAGAGGGCGGGTAGCGGATATAGGGCGGCGGCGACGGGTAGCCCGGGAGCGCGATCGGGAGCGAGATGGAGCGCGTGGTGCTGGTAACGGGAGCCAGCGGGTGAGCGCGTCGGGCTGGGCTGGGGGTCCGGGCTCCGGGGTGGGTGTCGGCCGCGCGTGACACTGGTCACCGTACCGTTGCAGCGGCGTGGGGCTGGCGCTGTGCCGGCGGCTGCTGCAGGAGGATGGACGCATCCACTTGTGCCTCGCCTGCCGGAACGCTCAGAAAGCCGAGGCCACGCGGGACCTGGTGCTGCAGGAGCACCCCGCCGCGCAGGTCTCCACCGTGGAGGTGGACCTGGGCAACCTGGCCTCCGTGCTGCGTGCCGCACAGGAGCTGCGCTGCAGGTGAGTGGGTGCCCCCCGCTATCCCCGTCTGACCCCACCGTGTTCCCCTGTGCTCCTCACCCTGCCGTCTCGCTCTCCCTGCAGGTTCCAGCGCCTGGACTTTGTCTACCTCAATGCCGGCATCATGCCCAACCCGCATGTCAACTTCAAGGCCCTTTGGAAGGGGCTCCTGACCGGGTAGGGATGTGGGTGTTACCGTGGGGCAGCCTTGACTCAAAGGGCTGGTGACCAAGAGTCCAGACTGAAGGACCCTAACTCAGCTTAGAATCACAGCACAGCTCGACTTAGAAGGGATCTCAAAGCCCCCCACCAGGTTAGGCTGCCCAGGATCCCATGCAGCCTGGCCTTGAACACCTCCACGGATGGGGCATCCCCAGTTTCTCTGGGCAGCCTGTGCCAGGGCCTTGCCACCATAGAGAAGATTCTTATGTTCAACTGAAATCCACACTTGTTTGGTTTAAAACCTTTGCCCTGGAGCACCAGGAGGTGTGGCTGTGCTTGGGGCACCCTGCATGCAGTCTGAGCCCCGCTGTGGGGCCAGCTTTGGACTGGAGCAGAGGTTGGTGCTCAGCCCGAGCCTGGGGAGGGCTGAGGAAATACTTGTGTGTTCTTGGGAGGTCAAGTGTGCTCTCGCTGGGTCTTGTCTCTGTATTTTTTGGTTTCCCAGCTGTAGGTCACATTGTTTTGCAAAGCTGTGGTAGTAGGCTGTTAATGGGAGAGCTGAGCTGAGGATCGGAATTATGGGATGGATTCTGATACAGCTGGGTGCTGAATGTAGACACTAGGCTGCTTTCTTTATCTGCTCCTAGGTCTTTGTTCCATGTCTGAGCTTGGTTTTCATATCTGAATGCTTTCTATTTCCCACCCTTGGCTTCCAGGAAGCTACTCCACATGCTGACCACTGCAGAAGGCGTCATGACGCAGACAGACAGACTGAACGGGGACGGGCTGCAGGAGGTGTTCACCACCAACCTCTTTGGGCACTTCATCCTGGTGAGGCTGTGCGAGGGTTGGGCTCTAGGACTGTGTAACATGTCCCAGTGGGTGCTGATATGGGTTCTGCCTTACAGGTTCTGATCCTGGTCCAAGCTCAGGCCTGACAGATAAAGAATGTTAGGAGAAATTTCTCCTGCCATGTTGAAATAGCTCTAAGTGGTCACAGAGTTGTTATTGTAAGGATTAATGTGGTCTGAAGCTTACTGTAGTCAGTGGGTAGAGGTAAACCAGGCACAGCTCTTTTCTTCTCCAAGGAGGCTACCAGGACTTGGCTCTGTGGAGTTCTGGGGTGCTCCTTTGAGCAGTGCAGAAGACTGCCACTGCTTGTACAGCTTCCTGGGGAAACCTGGGCTGAAGCTGCACCTGAGCTGTGGCTGCTTTTTCAGCACTACCTGCACAGCCTGTTGTGGCTCATGTGTGGCCCATCTATGAGGGTTGGCCATAACTAGGAAAGCTGAGCTTGCAGCTTTTTGGGGTGGTAAAACTATGTCATAAAGCTTTACAATTGTGGTGACAATTCTTTTGCAGATTCGTCAGCTTGAGTCTCTGCTCTGTGGTAATGAAAAGCCATCACGACTCATCTGGACCTCTTCCAGCAATGCGAGGGAATCTGCCTTCAGCCTCGCTGACTATCAGCATGCCAAGGGGCAGGAATCATACAGTTCCTCCAAATATGCCACTGACCTGACAAGTGTGGTTTTGAACAGGAAATTTAATAAGCAGGTGATGATAGCATTTGTGTGTCTGAAGGACTTGATGAGCACCTACAATTTGTAATTATTGTTACATTATTGTTGCCTTGATGCATTAGTTCACAGCAACCAGATATGTGCCTCAATGCATGCGTAGGAACTAGCTGTGGCCGTGGCTGCACTGGTGAGGCACGCAGGCTGCCAGCTACAGGTCTTCCTGCTTGCGCCGTCCACCGCAGAGTATTTCTGAAAGCAGAAGTTTTTAGGAGAGGTTCCTACCTTGCAAGCTTTAGTTTTCTATTTAAACCAAAGAACTGGCCTTAAAGAGCAAAGGGCTGCAGTGCTGGCCACTCTTCTCAGGTGCACATGCCCATCGGTGCACTTGGGGCACAGGCTCTGCTGTCTGTCCTGTCGTCTCTGTGCCGGTATCCAGAGGGAAGGGGTAGGAGCCTTTCTTTACTACTGTGTAGTTACAAACTGACTCAGTTTCTTCTTTGCAGGGTCTGTATTCCAGTGTTGTTTGTCCCGGCCTCGTTATGTCCAACATGACCTACAGAATTTTGCCAGTATTTCTGTGGATGCTGCTGATGCCCATCATGTTTTTGGTAAGGGACTCTTAGCTGGTTTGAGGGAGCTCTTTGGAGCAGCCTGCTTCTGGCTTCTCACTACTATTATGGCTCTGTAGCTCTTCTGTTGAATTGGGCAGGCTTGCTTTGTGTGAGCAGCTTGCTGACTTCTTTGAGGGGCTGGTGGTTCCTCAAAGCAACCCTCTGGCCTTCTGGAGCAGCAGGCTTACTGGGAGGAGAGCGGTGGCAGTCTCCTTCTCTAGAAGCTTCTTGAAGCATGGGGCACAGAGGGGAGAGCTAATTACACCCCCTTAACCTACACCAGGTAGGTGCTGCTGCTCTTGCTATCTGCTCTGACGCAGCCTGTTATCTGGAGTGGCTTTCAGGACTTACTCTGGGTGTCTGCTTCTTGTGGACTGTTCTTCCAGTGAACGTGCAAAGGACAGCTTGGAGAATGGAAGGGAAAGGCTTTGCTGCATCTGCTTGGCACTGGGAAGAGGGCACTGCTGGTATCTTTATTCTGCTGTAGGTTCTTTGTTGGAAGGAGAAACAGAAGGTGTAGCCAGGCCTTGCAGACCTGCCATTGGGTACTGTGAGTCCTGGTTTTCGCAGCAGAGATCCTCCAAGCAGCTCTGCTGCTGGGAAGTACTGCACACAGCTCAACCTTTCAGCAGCATCAGCAAGACTCCCCATGCCAGCCTGTTGCGGGCTTGCAAAATAACATGCCTTTCAGTGGTAGTGAGTTCTTGACAAAGCTTTTTCCCTTGTTCCTTGCCATGCTTTTTATTTTTTTGCAACAGACTTTGACTTTCTTAAAGGTATAGAAAATGCCTAGTTGTTTGCTCTCTGTCCCTGATCCTGCTTCCCAAAAGCTGTCTTTTCCTTTCTTCCTATGGCTTCAGCTTTCCAGGCTCAGTGCAGTTCTGGCTCTGCTGCAGGCTGCCTGCCCCAGCTGCCCGAGCAGGCAGTGGCTGATCCTGGCAGATCACCTTTCTCCTGTCAGTGGAGAAGGCAGTGCCTTCTCACTTGTCCTCAGCACTGGTGGTGTTGCAGACCCGCTTGGTCTCCAGCCATATCACCACCACACAGGGCAGGAGGCAAAGTGTCTGTGGGCCACATGCTTGCCTTGTTGCCTGCCTCCTTCTGCCTATGGAGTGAGGCTTGCTGGTCTGATGGGTGGCCCAGGGAACCAAGCCTGTGGGGACACAGGGTGCTTCAGTTGTAGGCGTGCAGCATTGCCTGTAGGCAGCTTTGAAAGCATTTCCTCCCCTGGTAGATCTTCTGTTGTTGGGCTTGTCAAAGAAACCATGGGTCAAAATACTGATTCCTTCTTGTATTTTTTTTTTTTCCCCATTAGATACGTTTCTTTGCTAAGACTTACACTCTGACACCGTATAATGGCGCAGAAGCTCATGTAAGTGGTTCACTATTTAGTTTAACAGCCCTTTCTCTTGGGTAGCCTTTCCCACCACCTGCAGGCTTTAACCAAAAGCCCCTCTACAGGGATGGGGTATGCGTGCTGGATTTCTCCTCTGAATCCCTTACAGCAGGAAGTGCTGAGAGACCAGCAGTGACCAGGGCTGATCCCACAGGTCCCTTTTTCAGGTGCCCAGAGAAGTGGGGAGTTTAGGCAAACCTCTGCCCTTTCTTCATGTAATGGGGAGGGTGTTGCTCTGCCTGCTTGCTGTCAAACCATAGGCATATAGCCAGAGGGTAATGCAGGCGGGGTAGGTTAAAGCCAAAGGCAGCCAGTTTGGAATTTCTTCTTCAGGTATCTAGTCTGCCCATGCTTAATGAAAGCATCCATGATGTTGTCACTGATGTCAGCCAGCAGCTGGGTCCCTACCTGTGGGTTTGGTTGGGACTGCCTGTGTGACTGTGCTGTTCTTCCTAGGTGTGGCTGTTCAAGCAGAAGCCAGAATACCTGGATCCACTTGTCAAGTACCACAGCTGTACCTCTGGACTGGGAAAGAGCTATGTGGAGCCCAGAAAGGTGAACGGAGCAGCAGCCTCCTGCAGTGGGGGCTTGGCTTGGCTGGGGTCCTGCTGTGTGCTGCCTGGCACAGAGCAGAAGGGTTGGTGGTGGAGGTCCTGTGGCTGGAGAGGAAACTAGCTGTGTGCTGAGCAGCAGAGAGGGGTGTGGGGCTATCTATGAGCTTTTCGTGGAGAAACACATCTGCCATCCCTATGCTGGAGTCTGGAAGCTCTTAGGACTGGCCAGGAAGGTTTGTGGTGGAGGATGTGGAGCTCAGCATGCTGCAGTGCTCAGTCAGACTGTTCTGTCTGTTCCGTAATTGTGCAGTCCCTCTGTTGGGTGGGGGGGATGGGAACAAAGGCAACACTAAGTACTTCTGCTGTCAGCCAATGTCCAGGTGGTAGCAGGGGAGTGTGGGAGCTGGAGGTACTTCTGGTCTCTGACAGTGTCAGTGATCTGAGACTGCTGCACCACAGGCTCTGTCTGTGACCCGGTATTTTAGCAGTGAAGATCTTGCTCAGAACAGGATCAGCGTGTTAAGATGCTTCCCCAGAATATGCACTGGGCTGTGCCCTGGAGATGGATGCCTTTGGGTACCCCTCTAGAGAAACCAGAGCTGTGCTCAGCACCTGTATGGGCACCACCAGTGACATGTCTCAGTACCCTTCTTATTCTTTTCCAGCTTGATGTGGATGAAGAAACCGCTGAGAAATTTTACCAGAAGCTGTTAGAACTGGAGGAGCAGACTCTGGAGAAATATGGCGATCTCCTAGATTAAATAAAACTCATTCTCAGTGAGTTAAGTCTTCTGTCAGTAACATGGGCTTCCTTCATTCTGGTGCTACTAGAGGTGCCTGCTGTTCTGTGGGCACATGGCTTCAGCACTGATCTTCCTTCTCTACAGAAGGTGAATAGTTCCTGAAAATGAAAATGTGAAAAATGAAGAAAAATACTTAGTCTTTCTGGTATGGGATTTCTCTGGCATAAAACTGGAGACCTAGTGTAGGTGGAAGCTGCCCTAATGCAGCTGTGAGGCGTTGTTCATGACTGAACTGTGTACAGCTCAAGAGGAGCCTCAGAACATGGTTTGAATCTGGCTTGGTGTGGGAAAGGCAACAGCCTGGGGTGCTGCTGTGAGTTGTGGCTCCACCAGTCCTTCGAGATGGTTTGAACTCATGACCTGTGGCTAATCCTGACATACTTTGAAGGCCCAACTTCAGCTGAGCTGCTTCTGTTTGCACCCCAAAGCTGGGGCCGGCCTTCCGATGGGCTTGGCAAGATGGAGTTTTGCTGAAGGTCAGGCCACGCACGGCCCTGAAGCAGAGCTCCTGAAAAAGCAGGGTTGGTCCTGAAATGGAATTGCACGCCTTGCCTCAGCTGTGAGGACATAGGCTTTTCGAATATCTGGAAAACATGAATCCCTTGGATCTGGGGCCCTGTGTTCTAGCCATGACTGACTGGGAAGGCTGAAGCTGTTGAGGTTAGCTGGGTTTCAGGGTCTGACTACTCTGTCTGTTGCAAGAATGAGATTACCCTGTTGTTTTTATCTATTTAACTGTCCTTTTATATTTAATAAGTATTCTTTCTGTTACCTATCTTGTGAGTACCTGGTGTACTTCCAATGTTGCAACAAATAAATGATTAGCACTGACCTGTCCTTGCTATGATGGAGTTTTTGCTGTGATACCTGGGTGCTGCTGGCTGGGAGGGAAGGCAAACCTGTGTGTAGTAGGGAAGTGAGGGGTCTGGTCCTCCCCTCCCCAGGGGAGCTGTGAACAAACTGCTCATGTGCCTCCTAATTAATGCCAGGCATTAGTAACTTCTGAGGACTTCTGTGTGGTTTTGTGTGTTGAACACTTGTGTCTGAGAGAATTTCCCCACTTCAAGTGCTTGAGAGCAGTGGATGTCTCCAGCACTTATTCACCCACTTTGTCACAAAACTAGTGATTAATTACTGTGCTACTGGGAACACCTGCTGTGCCCAGGCACTGCCCTGGGGCAGGTGGGAGCTGTCAGGAAGGCTCAGCATGCACAGCCTCTGACTTCTGTGAAGTAGATAGAGGGTGTGTTTAGGTGGGCCTCCGTTTAAGTGCAGTAAATGGTGTCCTGGGCTGACCTGGCCTCTAGCTTTGTTCACGTGAAGCCCTCAGGGTTGTAATCCCACTTTTCTGGGCAGGAAAGGAGGTAATGACAGCCAGCCAGTGGCTGGCTGCCTGCATCCCCTTGGGCTTCTGCGTACCTTGTCCTACAACACTATTTGGCTTCTTGTTCTAGAGAGTAATTAAGCATTTCCCTTGATTGGCTTTAGACATGTTTCTTGAACATTGCAGTGCTTCTGCCCTGGGATTTGGTAGGTATCATTCATGCACTACAACAGCTTTGGGATTCTCGTTGCCAGAGGCACTCCGTCATTCCTTATATTATGGATGCTGTGCCCTGCTCTGACAGCTCTTTGTTACCTTCTTCGGGATGTGGAGCAGCAGATATTGCTCACAACAATCTGACACAACACTTCATGAAATGAATGCAGCTTGTGGGAGGTGGGAAGCAGGGGGTTCTTATGCCAAGTTAATAACAGGTGTTGTTTGTGCCTCCTCTCAGAGCCAGCTGCACGGTTTGGTTTGGTATAGAGTAAGTCCTGGCACCGCAGCTGTGATGGTGTGAGGACTTGAATGCAGTGGGATCTGGAGGAGCCAGCTTTCCATCAGCTGGTGTAGGTGGAGAAAGCAAACATTTCTGGTGTGCAACCTTCTTTTAAACCTGGTATGAAGTAACCAATTCCTAGCATGGGCAGAGATTGATGACACTAGGTGGGGTCTTGGATGACGTTTCTCGTGTGTGCTTGTGGGCTGTTGCGCAGTTGTTGCGGAAGGTGAGCCTGGTGGGATGGGACAAGTGCTTTTTGCCTGTGCGAAGGCTCCAGCTCTGTTTCTTGCTTGGCCTTCAGCTGGGAACCATGGGCAGAACCTGGTGCCTTGAAAAGGAGGCTGCCCCATGCCAGGGTGCAGCCCAGCTGCTTACTGTTCTTGGCTGGCTCCCTGGAGGGAGCGTGTGGGTCAACATGTGTTGCTGGAGAAGCAAGGGCTGGGCTGCCCTAGTTCCCTGTCCCTTCTTCCTGCCCCAGCCCTGTGTTGTTCTGGGTTGCTTGGTGCAGGAGTGGCAGGTAAGGAGGCATTTGGAGCTGTTCTGGGCTCAAGATGTGCCCAGGGACACTGAGTTGCTGAGTGGTTTAGGTTCAGCACCCGCCTTGCTCAGCTGCATCTGGAGTGAGAAGGTGACCCAGAGTCTCAAAGTTTTGCACTGAGGCCATCTAGAGGTGGTCTTTTCCCTTCTTGGTGGCTCTGGCCCAAGCCCAGCTGCGTGTCCTGGTTCAGGTGTCTGCCCCAGGTGCCTGAGCAGAGCCAGGCTGTGCTCTGAGCTGCATATCTGTGGGATTGGTGGCTCCTTGCATGCTGTTCTTGGCTAACAGGTGTGTGTGTGTGTGTGGAACTTTATCCCCAGCTAATTCCTCTAGCTTGAGGCACATCCAGTCATAAAACTGGTAATGGAGAAATGGCAACTGGGTCAAGGAGAGCAGACAAGTACTACGTGTGTCCACAGCTTCTTCCCAGCACACTTCTGTCTCCTCGCCTTGTGTGCTATGGCAGTGGAGACCCAACCAGAGCCGAATTGTGAGTCAAGGACACAGCTTGGGTCATGCACGTGGAACTGGTGAGCCCTTCATGCAGCAAAAACAGCTCCTGCCCAGAGCACATGGCCAGGGGTGACAAAGGCGGGTGAAAAATGTAGGGACATGTGACAAGTGATGAGTCTGGAATGGCAGTGGTGAGTCAGCGCTGAAGCAGGAGTCTTCTGCTGATTTGGGGGCTTCCAGAGGTGCTCTGGGGTGGGGTGTTAAGTGTGAGAACTTGCTGTTGTTTTTTCACATGTCCTGCATGGCTGGGCTGTGTGTTTCTCCTTTGTTACCCATTGTGGCTGGTCCCCAGCCACTGGTTGCTTATCTCTACAGCCAAAGGAGTTGCCTTGCTCCAAATGCAGCTCAGGTCCACCACCACTTACAGCTCAGCTGGCTTTACCTATGTAGGGCACTGGTTGGAGGGGTGGGAGTGGCAGGGCTGAGATCTGCTGGGCTGGGTGAGCTCTGCCCCTCTAGCACAGTCACCGGGAAGCAGGTCGGTCCCTGTAAATGGGGGCAGATGCAGTGCAGCCATCCTGTTTCAAAACATCCATTATTAATCTCCTAGTGGCAGCTTTGCTGTTGGCAGTGCTTGGCAGGGAGCTGCCCAGGCTAGGGGCAGATGACCCAGTGCTGAAGGGCTGGGCTGCACGTGGGGAAACAAAGCCTCCCTAGGGAGCCTTGCAGGAGCACAACAGCTCCACGGAGAAGAATCCGCAGGGCATGGGGCTGGGTGGTTTCGCTGCTGGCTCGGCCACTTCCACGTGACTTCTGAAGTCCCCAGGATGAAGATGCCTGTCTCAGGACTGCACTGCTCTGTACCCCAGCCTATTTTCAGCTTCTGAGGGTCCCAGTGAGCAACCTGGAAGGGAAAAGGATGGTTGTTTACCTACTGTGACACAGCAAAAACTAGGCCTGCTGCTGTGGCCTGAGCTGAGCAGCCATGCCTTCCAGCCTGCAGGGCTCGGGGATGTGTGCAGTATGGCCTCTAGGCAATAGTGACTTATGCGTGGGATTAAAATACAGTAACACCATCTGGGAGCAGAGTGGGTGCTGACTGCCTGCAGCAGCCCTGCCATCGGCTGCTGCCCGGTTCCACAGAGCTGCATCATATCCGCTTTGCATTCCCCACAGGCCTCCCAGCCGGCCAGCCCTTGCGCTGCTCCAGGCTGAGTCAGCCCAGCCCCTCGTGGCAGCCACCCTCAGAGTGAGAGGGCCTGGGTTGCGCAGGTGGGAGCGGCAGGACCTGCTGGGGGAAGCCAGGCTGGGTGCACCTCATGGTGCTGATGGCACGTGGCAGACGTGTCCCTGTGACGTTCGCCCTGCTGCTCGCTGCCCACCTGGTGCCAAGCTGTGCTGTGTCATCAGCCACAGCAGGTCCTGCCAGCACACCGCATGACCCAGGGAGCCCTATCACCTCTTTATCAGCCCTTGCTCATCTGCCTTTGCTCCCCACCTTTTCCGCTTGGCTGTGCAGCGGCGGTGCTCCAGGCCAGGACGTGGGGTGCAGGCACGTGGTGGGTCGGCTCCTCACCCACACAGAAGCCATGGGCTGAACTGCAGTGTCCTGGGCTTTGTGAGAGAGCGGCTTGTTGGACCAGGACAGGCAGCCCCAGCCCTTACCTGTGGTTGGTTCTGCCAAGTGCTGAGCATCAGCAGCTCCTGTAGGGACTGCCTGGATGTGTGGAGCTCTGCCCACATTTCCCTGCAGCTCTTGGAAACCAACTTCTGTCTGAGCTGGAAATTTCCCCAGGTAATCTGAGTGGGGTTTTGCCTGGGAGATCAGAACAGGTTTTCTTCCTTACTTCACCCAGCTGTGAGCGGTGCTGTGGCCCCTGGAAGCTGTCACCTAGGGCCTCCTGAGCCCCCATATGCTGTGTCTGCAGGGCTGTGCCACTACCAAGGCAGAGACCGGGGCTTGACGTTGGTGTTGGCTGCAGAACCCCAGGATGGTTTTGCCCAGCAGTCAGAGCACATTGTGCTGCCCTGGAGTGTGGGACCAAGGAAAATATGTTTTGAAACCCAGCAAGGTGGAACTCCCATTGATCATAGGGGCTTGAGCAAGTTTAATTACAGTGTGCAGTGGGGACAGTGCAAGCCAGCTGGAGGGAGACAGGATGTGTACAGCTGTGCACACATACCATGGGGTGAGAACAGGGGGATGAAATGGGGATGGACTTTAGATGCTTCCCTCCGTTGCCCTCTGGCTGGAGCAGGTGGGAAGCATGGATTTCAGAGTAATATGGCTACAAAGTAGAACATGTTTAAAGTCCCACTTTTCTTCTGGTGCAGTGATGTGGCCTGAACACTCTACTTGGCTCCTGTGCAGCTCAGTTTGGTGTGGGTTCTCCAAAATCCATCTTCAAGGTACTCTTACCAGGTGGAATAGACCCACCTAGGAAGCTGGGGGCACATTGCAGCCCCCTGGTACATCTAAACACTCCTGGTTTGGACAGAGCTCCCTGCCTGTCCAGGGCATACTGCAGAAGAGGTGCTGGCACAGGTGTGCCTCCTGCAGGCAATGTGCTGGGCAGCCTCAGAACCAGCTGCCTTCCAGGGCAGGCGTGCATTCACTGAGTCCCATTTGACTCATAGACAGAAACAGAATTGTCGTTACTGAGGTCGATTGGGAGCCACTCAAATTGCTGGGCAATTCGGATTTGCGTCATGAGCTTTCCTGCGTAGTCACCCTGCTCCTCGAGATGGATTTCCTCCTCCAGCGGATGGAGATGCTCTCCCCATCCTGGCACCAGAGCCAATACATGGGGAGCTGTGCATCTGCTCTCCTGCCCTCTAACCATGACGCAGGTGAGAGGCTTCTGCTGGGGCCACCTCTCACTCCAAATGCTCAGCTGGCCCTCGGCAGTGGCAGAAGCGTTGCTTTCATGAGACCCCTTGGGCTGCAGAACTCAAGGATGTGACAGCGTATGCCTCAAGCCTGTTTCTCTGTATGACCCCTGAAAGGCACAGCTGGGTGACGTAGTGCGTTGAGGGTGCTGATAATGAGGCCTGCCTCCAGCAGGTTTGGTCTCTTCCATCAGGATGTGGTCTGCCACCGGAGGTCATGGGACCAGAGAATGCAGGAGGTGAGGCCACGGGAAGGTGCTGGTGCTGACATGTGCCAGGCATGTGGTATGTCCCACTGGGAAAGATGGGTACCTCTCAGCTGAGGAAGTAACTGGCTGTGAACCCAGGGTTCAGTGTTGAGCGTGGTGCTGGTCAACCTCTGCGCGAACGATCTGGGTGATGGGGCACCCTCAGCATGTCTGCAGGGGACAAACCTGGGAGCAGCGGCTGATGATCCGCCAAAGGGCAGTGCTGCCATCCAGAAGGACTGGAGAGGCGGGCTGGTGGGAACCTGCTGGAGCTGAGCGGAGTGCACAGAGTCCTGACCCAGGGAGGAACAAGCCTGGGCATCGGGACAAAAGCGGCCTGACGGAAATGGAGCTGATGGTCCTGGGGGACACCTGGTGGACAGTCCGGCACTAGCCTCGGGACACCCTGCAGCGAATTTCATCATTGAGCATCCCAAGTCGCGCAGCAGCAGCTCAGCAGGGGCGGCCGTACCGCGGGCTGGTGCTGCGGTGCCTCTGAGAGCCGTCCCGCGTCAGCGGCAGCAGCCGGAACGCTCCCTTGGATCGGCGCGGCTCGGCACAGCTCGGCTCGGCCCGGTCCGGCTCTGCACAGCGCAGCTCGGGATGGCACGGACGAACTTTTTTTGCAGCGGGGACGTCCTGCTGGCTCGTGCTCAGCCGTGCCGAGCTATGCTGAACCGTGCCAAGCCCTGCCACTCTGTGACAAGCCGAGCCGTGCGGTGCCGAGCCGCACCGTGCTGAGCTCTCCTGATGTCCGAGCTTGTTCCTCCCAGGGCCGGGACTGCGCTTCTCCCTCAGCTCCAGCAGGTTCCCACCAGCCCGCCTCTCCAGTCCCTCTGGATGGCAGCACCGTCCTTTGGTGGATCATCAGCCGCTGCTCCCAGGTTTGTCCTCTGCAGACGTTCTGAGGGTGCCCCATCACCCAGATCGTTCGTGCGGAGGTTACACGGGACTGTACCACCACTGACCTCCAGGGTACACTGCAAGCTGCTGGCCTCCAACTAGACCATGCTGTCCTCTTTGCTCCCTCCCTTCAGGTCTCTGAACACATCAGTGAGCTCCCCCTTAGCCTTCTTCAAGCGGAACAATCCCAGCTCTCTCAGCCTCTCCTCATGTTCGTGGCCCTTCACGGGACTCTCCTCCAAGGAGTTCCATGCCCCTCCTGTATTGTGGGGCTGGACACTATGCTCCTGGTGCGGCCTCACCAGTGCCAGTCAGAAGAGCAGGATCACTGCATCGTCCTGCTAGCAACACTCAGCCTAATGCAACACCACCTGCCTTTTTTTGCAGCAGGGATGCCCTACTGGCTCAGCTTGGCATGGTACTGCTCAGCACGCCTCAGCATGTCTCAGCTTGGTTTGGCACAGCCCCAGCCTTGTGGCAGAGCTCATCTGGGAAGGAAGCATCAGTGCACAGGTGAACTTGCTGCCTCCCATTGCTCCACAGAGCTCAGCAGACCCTGAGGCACACTGGCACACTCTGCCAGTTCTGTCGGTTTGCCCTGTTGGGTTGTTTCCTGGAGGAGGACTATTCAGAACTTGGAGATGATTGCAGTGAGTCTGTACTTCCCACCACTGTCTCCTCTTGCCTTCAGAGGACAGGCTAAAACTTGTCTTCAGCCCAAACTAAATACCACCAGAACCACTTTCTCCTCTAGTACAGAAAAGAAAGCAACAAAGGATGCTGATAACACATGAGATCCTTCCTTTTCCATGCTCTGTGCATCCTTAGGCTGCCTGCCCCACGTGCAAGGTGTGCAGGGGGTGAGAGCCACACTGCCACCAGACAGCAATCACGTGGCTATGGGGCTTTTAGTGCGAAACCATTTCCCCTTGTCCTGTCACTGCAGCCCCTGCTAAAGAGTCTGTCCCCTTCCTTCTTACAGCCTCTGTATACACTGACAGGCCGCTCTCAGGCCTCCCCAGAGCCTTCTCCTCCCCATGCTGAACAGCCCCAGCTCTCAGCCTGTCCTTGTAGGGAAGTGTTCCACCCCTTGGGTCATTTTTTGTGGTCCTCCTCATCAGCAAACTTGCTGAGGGTGCACCCGATCCCACCGTCGATGTAATTGATGAAGATGTTAAAGAGCACTGGTACCAGTACTGACCCCTGAGGGACACTGCTCGTCACTGTCTGCCACCCAGGCACTGAGCCACTGAGCACCGCTCTCTGGGTGTGGTCTCACAACTGGTTCCTCGTCCATCGAACAGTCCACCCGTTAAATCTATATCTTCCCAGTTTGGGGAGAAGGATGTTACTTGGGGAGGACCGTGTCAAAGGCCTTGCTGAAGTCCAGATAGACGACAGCAGAGGTTCTTCTCTTGTCCACTACAGCCCGGGCAGCCTCCGGTCCCGCTGTCACCAATCGGCTCCCTAGCGTTGGCGAGCAGCAGGTCCAGCGCTGCATCTCCGTGGTGGGGCTGCCGATTACCAGGCTCACGAAGTTACCCTCGATGCGTTCCGAGAGCCTCGTGGATCGATCACAGCTCCCCGCGCCCGCTGGTAGGGGAACCCCAAAGACCCCGGACACGGGTCCACCTGCCCCCGGGGGTCGGTCGGCCCCGCCTGGGCTCCGCCTCCTCGCGCCGAGGGGGGGGCAGGGAAGGAGGGAAGGAGGTGGAGAGGGAGGCGGGGGACCAGCTCGGCCCCGCCCGCGCCCTCCGCGCCGCACCTGAGCGAGCAGCGGCGGCTCCGCGCCCGCCCCGGCCCCGGCTCCGGCCCCGTCGTCCCATGGCTCGGCCGCTGCCGCTGCTGCTTTGCCTGGCCGCGCTGGGCGCCGGCTGCCGGGCAGGGCCGGCCCCCACCGGCACCGCCGGGCCCTCCGCCGAGCCGCTGCAGGACGAGGCGGACAACCAGGAGAACATCCTCTCGCAGGTACGGGGCTGCTTTGGGGACGATGCTTTTTGGAGGGATGCTGCTTTTGGAGGGATGCTGCTTTTGGAGGAACGCTGTTTGGGGGCCGTGCTGCTCGGGGCGACGCTGCCCGGGGGAACGTTGCTTTTAGGGAGAGATGCTCCTTGGGGTGCCGAGCGCACCCGGAGTCCTGCGACGCGCATGCCTTGCACCGTGCTGGGAGATGCCGTGCAGGATCGGGTTGGGTGCATCTGCAGAGGGGTTTTATCGCTCCGCTTTGTTCCTGCCTTGAAACACCGACCCGGGGGCTTCCCTGGGGGGCTCGGGTGTGGATCTGCCGCGGCCTCTTTGTGTGCGGGCTCTCCCCGCCCGGGATGCGGTGGAGGGCTCTGTTGAGTTTGGCCGATCCGACCGCGTGCTGTTATCTGCCCTCGGAAATGGCTAACGCGGAGCCTATTGGAAACATACCGTCAAAGTTATTTTTGTGCTCGGGCTTTCAGAAGCGCTGTCTGCAAATCTCCGTAAAGGAAATTCCTGGCATTGTATGGGGCTAATCAGCAGCGCAGTCCCACCGCCAGGTTACGCTGCTCGTGGGGTTGTTCGGTTAGGATTCTTCAAGGCTCAGGGCGTCCAAAGCGTCCTTAAAGCTAGCGGGGAGGTCGGGCATCCCAGCAGGGCCATGACGGTGCTGTGCTCAGCTGCTAGGTGACTACGACAAGGTGAAGGCGGTGTCCGAGGGCTCCGACTGCCGCTGCAAGTGCCTGGTGAGACCCCTGGGCCGCGGCGCCTGCCAGCGCATCAACCAAGGCGCCTTCCGCGCCGAGGACTTCTACACCGTGGAGACCATCACCTCGGGGCCCGGCTGCAAGTGTGCCTGCGTGGCCCCCCCATCGGCGCTGAACCCCTGCGAGGGGGATTTCAGGCTTCAGAAGCTGCGGGAGGCAGACAGCGGTGACCTGAAGGTAGGAGGACGGCTGGAGGCGGGGGTCGTGTTGCTTGAGAGCGTTCGGAAAGCCCTGGGGATTTGTTGCTGCCAGCTGGCAAGTGTCAGAGCCTTTGTGGATGGATGGATGGACGGACAGATGGGATGGATGGACAGATGGGATGGGTGAATGGTTGGAGAGATGGGATGGTTGGATGGACGGATGAATGGAGAAATGGGGTGGTTGGATGGATGGATGGACGGACAGATGGGATGGATGGACAGATGGGATGGGTGAATGGTTGGAGAGATGGGATGGTTGGATGGACGGATGAATGGAGAAATGGGGTGGTTGGATGGATGGATGGACGGACGGACGCACGGATGGACAGGTAGCGCTGTCTCCTGCCATCACCACATTAAGGTTACTACCCTGGAGAAGAGCGTGGCCTAGGGCGTTTCAGACAGATGCTACCTGCTGCAGCCAGAGAACAGCTTGGGGGTATGGCCCTGAAACATGGCCAACATACAATGTTCATAATGGATACTAAAATAGTTTTTCCCAGCTCTTTGACCCTTTAAAGACATTTTTTTGAAGCTTCTTTCTTCCCGTGCTTTGAAAGCATTTATCTATTACTCTCATATCTGCACATTTTATGTAGAAGTGAGGCTGGGACGGAAGGATGGAGGTGTGTGGCTGCAGTGGTCAGACACGCTGTCCATCCCCGCTGCCTTACTCCTCCTGGGAGCTGTTACCCTGTCAGGGGAGGTGGTGGCACTTCTGTACCACTTGGTGTCCCAGGGCAAGAGGCTGAGCACTGGTGGCACTTTCTGCTGATGCTGGGCTGCGCCTCAGTGGGGCTGCAGCCTGTCTGGGGTCAGCCCTGCACAGCAACTCATTCCTATTGGTTTGGAGCTGGGGATGTATCTCATCTTGTCAGACCGCAGGCAGTGGGCAGCCCGATGTCCGAGCTTCCCGCAGTGGGGGGAGATGACAGGCGTGGGCAGATAACCTGGCATGTGGGGGAAGGAGGAATTGCTCTCCAGCTCTCCAGTGGTCCCTCGCTCTCCAGGGAAGCTCAGCTGGGCTGAGGCGAAGCCTTGAGGCTGGCAAAGACCTGTAAGAGACTCTCAGGATGCAGCTGGCACGGTGTGGCACTGCTCGGCTCTGTCTCCTTCCCAGCCATGGTGTGAGCACTCCTCTAGGAACTGGCTCTGCTCGCAGCCAGCCTGGCGAGGAACCACATCCAGGGCCATTCTGCAACACATGGGGCTTTCCTTTGCTGTGTGAGTCTCGGGAGCTGTGAAAACAGCTGGCTTTGTCACCAAACACTGGTCTGGGAAGGTCCCCAAAATGAGAGCCGGGTGGTGCCAGGAGCACCCCACTGCATGTGCGGTGCGTCGCAGTGCAATTGTGACTTGCTGCCCCTCTGCTTGTGGGTGTAGCTTGCATTTTGGGGGTTCTGGGTGTACAGCCTGCAACAAGTGCGTGCTCAGGAGGAGCTGGAACACAGCTAATGAGATCTGCAACCCCTGTGCCTTGATGGAAGCCATCCAGCCTGGGTGGAAGCGTGTTTCTCTAGTGGCCGTCTGGCAGCCTGCGTGCATTGTATCGGCCGTCGCGGTCCAGTTCTCAGCAAAGTGGATGCACAGCCATTAAACTGCCTTGTCTCTGCTGCTGCCATTTTACTTGGCACAAAAGGAAACTTTCCTTTGCTGTCAGCTCCGCAGGGAGACTGCAGGGGCTGGGGTGGAAACTGCGAGTGCCGCCAGCAGTGCTGCCTGCATTGCTCCCATGTTTATGGAGCTCTGCTGAACGGTTTGACTTGCTGGGAGAAAACATCGCCTTCTCACAGCAGTTCCCATGCGCCAATGATGCTCAGTGGCTGCACAGTGACATGCTGCGCTCATGGCTGGGGCAGCAGGGGAGGCTGTGGTCAGAGCAGGAGCGCAGTGTTGGGGGTATCGCCATTCCCAGGGCCCCCTGAGGTCACCTGTCCCCACCCAAGGAAGTCACATGCAGGACACCTCCAAAGTGGGGCTGCTGGCAGAAGGTTGGATGCATCATCCTTCAGTGAAGCTGCTCTCCAGGGAAGCCAGCTCCTACCAGGCTGGCCCTGATTGAGGTCCCTGCATGCTGTTGCATTTGTGAGTATTTTTATTTTTTTAACAAGTTTCTTCTTGTTCCAGGAAAAACAAGCCTGGGATGGCAGGAACTCAGAGCGTGATCTCAGGCTCACTTTTATTAGTGCTGCGGTTCTCCCCTTGGCTCATCTGCTGCCACTCAGGGCAGCCTGGGACTGGGCAGAGCCATGGGCAGTGCTTTTCATTGCACCCACTGTCCCCAGGTGTCAGTGCTGTCTGTATAGGGGAAAACTTGCTTCTTAGTGAACTCCTTGTGCTCAGATGTGTGCATTATTTTGGCTAGAAACGATGCCGGGTGCCTTGTAGCAAAGCCCTGAGCCTGATGGAGCGCTCCCTTTGTCTTACAGCTGTCCTCCATCGTCGAGATGCTAGAAAGTGCCTTCTATGGCCTGGATCTGCTGAAGCTGCATTCAGTCACAACGAAGCTGGTGGGCCGGGTGGAGAGGCTGGAGAAGGTAAGGGGGGAGTCCCTGGGAGCTGTGGGTGAGGTCAGAGACCCGTCCTTTTGGGGTGAGGGATCGGGGTCATGATTGGGGTGCACACAGCTGACCTGATGGTGGCCAAGGAGGTTGCATTCTGCAGGACCAAGCTGCATCTTGGCTTGCCTTGAGCAGAATTGAGCTCTTAGTGCTGCTAGGAAGAAAGATGGGCTCCATAGCTGAGTGTTTCCTTGGCTGGTGTGATGCATGGGGCGCATTGTTCAGCCATGGGGTCCCAGGCTGCCGGATGGAGGGCTGAGCGCTCTCTCTGTAGCAGCATAGCACAGACCGTGGCCAAGTGGCAATGATGTATAAAGCCAAAATTCCACTTGCAGTGTGTTTCGAGAAGGCACGGTGTGCTCCTCCTAGGGTCAGGAAGGAGGCAGCTGGGAGGAGCACAGGGCTGCAGGACCTGGGTTTCCAAACAGGGAGTTGACCCAAAAAGGGGAAAGAGGTTTTGAGGTCTAAAATTAATAAAGTACCGACGCTTCTGTTTGTGATCCCACCCTCTTCCTGTGGCTTGGCGTGCTCTCCAGACGCCACTTGGGTTTGCCGCTGAGCTCTGCGCTGTCAGAGCAGGGGAGCGGGTTTGTCTGAGCCTGAGGCTGGCTAGCTGGAAGCGGCCGGGGGCTTGGAAATACCACGGGAGGCATTGCCCCTGCTGTGCTGCTTCTTGCTGCTCTGCCACTGCTGGAGGGCAGAGCACTGGGATGTGACAGAGCAGGAGAGGGCTGGTGGGGCCGCAGGCAGGCAGAGCTGCGAGCAGCTGTGAGCAGCCCCCTGTTGCTGGCTCAGCACCCGGATTTCTGCCTGCGCCGGCCCAGGATCCGGTGCAGGACAGCTGAGGAACTGCAGGAGAGCCTGGTGTCGAGTCATGGGGTCAGAGGGTGTGATTTGGGCAGCTGGGCCCCAGCACAGCAGCTGGGCGGCGCTGGGGAGCATCACAGGGCCCTGCTCTGAGGTGGATCTCAGCTGAAGGAGATGGGTTTTGTCCCATAGGCCAAGAATGGCACAAAATAGGCGATAGGGGCACAAGGCTGTTGGATGCAGCCTCCCTCCCCAAAGGAGAAGGGTGTCAGTGCTGCTCCTGGGACAATCCTGGGAGAGCATCTTCAGCTCAGCAAAAATCCTGTAGTGAACAGCTGACTTTCCTGAAGGTTGCTGCTCAGCAAGCCCTCTGTCTCCAGGTGTTGTTGGTTCATTCTTGGTGCTTAGAAGCCAGATCTTAGTCCCCGTAGCTCCTTCTTGAAGCTGCTGTGCTTGGCCCCAGGCTGGGAATTCTCAGCGTTATTGAGCTTGGTCTGAAAATGAGACACTAACACTGTGGCTCACAAACCCTGAGCAAAGGCACTCCGATGCTTTTGAGGGTGGCCAGCTAATGGGGCCTGGGTCAGAGTTTGTGCAGAGAGGAGAAGGGCTGCAAGTTGGTTCCAGTGTAACAAGGAACTGCTCCCAAACGGTGTCAGCAGGGGCAATGAACCTCCGGATACAGCCTGCAGACTGAGTGCCTCTGGTTTATGTTCAGCCTACAGCTGCTGCCTCAGCTGGCAATTCTGGGGTCACAGATGGAGGTCACGGTGAATTTTAGGAGAAATTAATGGCAAGACAGATTCAAAACAAAGGACTGGTTGGGAATCTTACACCCAGCCTTGTGGAGACAGAGCCGGGAGCTCAGGGCTTGCCATCCCCCTGGCCTTAGGGCTCTGGGCTGGGGTCACGTCCCCCCCGTCATTTCCCAGGGCATGTCCAGGAACGCCACGCAGGACAGCCAGCGGGCAGGAGCCGGTGTGGAGGAGCCCCTGTCAGAGCCCCAGCGCCACGGTGGGGAGAACTGCTCCAGCCTCATCTCCAACAGCCTGGCTGACATCGAGAGCTCGCTGCAGCGGGACGCGGAGGCTGCCTACGTGCACCCCGAGGTAGGGCTGCACGGCGCCGGTCAGTCACACGGTGCTGTCAGGCATTCTGTAGGGTGTCCCAGCACCGGCAGCGGGCTGCTCTCCCTGCTCAGCACAGCCCATGTTCCCCAGCACAGCCAGGCTGCGGCTGGCTCAGCTGCTCCAGCCTCCCCTCCTGCTCCTCCAGGTCGGAGGGGCCAAGTGCTCGGAAAGGCTGATGTCATCGCGGCCGGCTGGGAGCCTGAGACGCCGTGGATTAGCAGGGTTTGGGGCACGCAGCCTGCTGCTCTCTGCTCTCCATCCCCAGCAGTCAGACGGAGTGGCTCCTGGCACACCCTACTCCTGTGATACCCACAGCACTGCTCCTTGCCGGGGCTGAGCCTGCCCTGCCCAGCGGAGCAAAGCGTGGGGCTGCTGTCACCCTGAGTGACCTCATTTCCCAGTATTCCCTCTCATTGTTAATTGCAGCCGGGCTCCAAAGGAATCCTGGGCCCTCCCTCAGCCAAATGGGCACCGCTTCAATGCTTGGGCTGGCTTTCCATTTTGCTTTAATGAGCTGAAATCCCGCAGCCATGAGCTGCAGCTGCCGCGGTGCTGGGCTCCTGGCCCCTGCTCAGCCCCAGTACAGCTGTCTGCTGCCGCTGGTGGCCAGGGGCCGAGTGGGTCCTTGCGGGTCCAAATTTGGCTATTTGGGCCCATCCCATAACAACGTCTCTTGTTTCTTACAGGGCAAGTACGAAGAAAGGTTCCTGAAGGATGAAACCATCTCTCAGCAGATCAACTCTGTTGAGTCCCTCTCAGAGCTGCACCTCACTCCCGAGGAGGGGAAGCCCAAGCAGCTCCTGCAGAGGAAGCTGAGCCTGCGGAGCCGCCCTCCCTCCAAGCCCACCATTGTGCGGGGGGTCACCTACTACAAGGCACAGTCCTCTGAGTCTGACAACGACATCGAGGAGCAACGTGAGTCAGGACCATGGCTGCCACCTGCGCCCCGAGCAAAATGTGCAGGGCCACTGCGAAGAGGGGGGAATGCAGGGTGGGATGTGGTGTGTCCAGCAGTGCTGTCATGGTGATTTTGGCTCCGGGAGGTGGGGAACATGGGGATGGAGATGTGTGCTGGGAGACCCACAGGTGCAAGGAGCAGGCAGGGATGCAGAGAGCTATGGTAAGGCTGCTGGTGAGTGGTGGAGCAAAAGAACTGAGCAACAAGGTGCAGGGATGGATGAGCTGCTAATCCTGGGATGTGGTTTATGAGAGGAGGCCAGGGAGCAGCAAAACTGGAGCTGCAGGAGGGGGAGATGTGGAGTAGCCGGGAAAGGCACTATACTATCAAGTCCCGCTCCCCCCTGGTGTTTTGTGTGGCTGAAGCAGGGTGCATTGATCCACAGTGGCAGAATCAATTGGTAAATCACTGCTGAAAACAGTGGTGTGAGCATCTGGCCTCTGACCCACGCATGGGGAACAGTGTGGTGTCGTTATTGCATGGAAAATATGTGGTAGCCAAGGAAACAAGTCACTGACACAGTCAGAAATACAGAATCAACACCTCTCCAGAAAGGAAACATGCATTGATGATGTATATGAGTCCTGCAAATGTGCCTGATGTCACCCCAGGGACACGTGCTGCAGGGCTCAGCGGGGAGCCAGGATCCCTCTGTCCGTGCAGGGTGCCCTGGGGCACAGCGAGGCAGGGTCCTAACAAACTGGGAGCACAAAGCAGCACGCACCCTTTGGGTGCAAGGCTGGCTGAGCAGCCCTGTCAGGTCAGTGCAGCCCTGCAAGGACCCAGGAGATCTCGGATCCCCTTCTCTCGCTGAGAGTCAGGAAAAAAAGGCAGATGGATTCAGAACAAAGAGCGTAGGGTAGTAAGTGGTGGGGTGCGTGGCAGGTGGCTGTGGCTCAGCTGACCCATTTCTGTGCCTGGCAGAGGACGAGCTGTTCAGCGGGGACAACACAGTGGATCTGCTGATCGAGGACCAGCTGCTGCGGCCCAGCGGGCGGGCAGGCGAGGCTGTGAGGAAGCCATCCCCTGTGGGCTGGCCGCCCACCCCCAGCAGCGACCCCATCACTGTGCCAACCACCTTGCCCCTGTCCACTGCCGCCTCCGTGGGGCCGACACCAGAACCCACCACTGTCAGTCTGCTGCCCCCCACCACAGAGACTGCAACCATGCCCCTGGTGCTGCCTGAGGAGGACGCCCCGCAGCTGCCAACAGCATCAGCCAGCATGGTGGCACCCACGGCCACCGAGAGCCCATCCATGGCCAACAGCTCTGTCCCTAGCCCTGCCGTGGCCACCCCCACCCAGACCTCATGGGATGTAGGGACGAGCCCTGAGCCTGGCATGGGGAGCAGCCCAGGACCCCTGGAGCTGGCCAGCACCCCCACACCATTCAGTGCCACCATCCCTGCCGGCCCAAAGCAGGCCCTGGAGGAGGAGGACATCAGGAACATCATCGGTAAGTGCACGTGCATGGCTGCAGGTCCTGTCTCCTCCTGCTTGCTCATGCCCATGGTGTGGATTTGGTCGTAGGTAGGAGGCGGAATGGAGACACTGGGCAGTGCTTTACCAGGGCACTAAGTGTCACTTGTTAACTCTGGGACCTACGGCAGCCCCCCTCCACGTGCAAGTGGTGGGCATGGGGATGCAGTGGCAGAGGGCAGTGTGTGGCTGCCTTGCCTCCAGCCTCGCCATCCCCTCTGCCCACGCAGGACGCTGCAAGGACACGCTGTCCACCATCTCCGGGCCCACCACCCAGAACACCTATGGGCGCAACGAGGGGGCCTGGATGAAGGACCCTCTGGCCAGGGAGGAGCGGATCTATGTCACCAACTACTACTACGGAAACACGCTGGTGGAATTCAGGAACCTCGACAACTTCAAGCAAGGTGAGGTTGCACTGTCTCCACATTGCCATGGCTGTGTCAGCTGTTCCCAAAACCACCTCCCCCATTCCCTGCTTCATGAGCGGACGCTGCCTGGAGACCCTCCCCACCACGGTGATGGGAAGGACCGTTGTGGGTGCTGGTACCCAGCGTGTGGGACTGTGTGGGGTTCAGAGCATGGGGCAAGCCCTGCTGCCCATGGTGGCTGTGAGCATGCTTGTTAGCGGGGGGGGCTGGGAAGGGGCCACAGGCAGGGCTGAGGGCCGGGCCCCATTGGGAAAGGGAGGATTTCACCAGTGTGGTGTCTCTGTCCCTCAGGGCGCTGGAGCAACTCCTACAAGCTCCCCTACAGCTGGATCGGGACGGGGCACGTCGTCTACAACGGGTCCTTCTACTACAACCGGGCCTTCACCCGCAACATCATCAAATACGACCTGAAGCAGCGGTATGTGGCTGCCTGGGCCATGCTGCACGATGTGGCCTATGAGGAGTCCACGCCGTGGCGATGGCGCGGCCATTCAGATGTGGACTTCGCCGTGGACGAGAACGGCCTGTGGGTCATTTACCCCGCCATCAGCTACGAGGGCTTCAACCAGGAGGTGATCGTGCTGAGCAAGCTGAACGCAGCCGACCTCAGCACTCAGAAAGAGACGACGTGGCGGACGGGCCTGCGGAAGAACTTCTATGGGAACTGCTTCGTCATCTGCGGGGTCCTGTACGCGGTCGACAGCTACAACAAGAGGAACGCCAACATCTCCTATGCCTTTGACACACATACCAACACTCAGATCATCCCCCGGCTGCTCTTCGAGAATGAGTACGCCTACACCACGCAGATAGACTATAACCCCAAGGACCGCCTGCTCTACGCTTGGGACAATGGCCACCAGGTCACCTACCACGTCATCTTTGCCTACTGAGAGCCCTGCGATGGGGCACTGCGAGCGAGGGGCCACCAGCACCTTTTATTGTTATTATTTTTATTATTATTATTTTGTACAAATCAAAGAGTAAATGATGGGTTTTTGTCTCAGGCCGTTTAGATGGCGGATTGTAGATCGATCCCCAGGCCAGGACCACCCCTTTGTCCCTGGTGTGACCTTGCCTCTGTGCTTGAGGGCAGCGTGGCGGGGCCCGTGGCAGCAGGGCTGCTCCTTTGGGGGGATACTGAGGAGGAGGTGGCCCTGACATAACCCTGCTGATGTTCTTTAGAAGAAAGCCATCAGCGCTTAATCCCAGGCCCAGTGCAAAGCTGGCCTTTCTCCTGCAGGCAGCAGTTCCCTGCGGGACAGTGGTGTCCATCCGTCCTGGTGGAGGGGTGCACGTCCCCTCGGAGGGCCACCCTCCCACCCGATGGTCAGCGGGTGCTTGGGAGATCCTGCTGTACAACGGGCGCAGCCCTGGTGCTGGCACTTAGCTGAGGACTGTCCCCTCTCTCCCTGACTCTGCCCTTTGCAGCCTGCCCTGGGAGCTCCATCGGGCCTGGGGGGGCTGTGGGTGCTGGGCTGGGAGCTGGCCGTGGGAGGGGGGCACTGTAAATATGTGTAGATGACTTCTGTTTGTGTGTTTTGTAACCAGAATAGTCCCCTTTTGGTATTTGCCTTGCGGAGGTCCCAGCCTCTGCCCCTCCAGCCTGGCACCACCTTGTATTTACCCACTGTTAATAATAAAAGATCAAGTACCTTTGCAGTGCTTGGGGCTTTCTTTGGGTCTGGGTCACTCACAAGAAAATGGATGGATGGGAATGCTGCTTGGCTTCCTTGTCACCAGTGGTGCTTGGCAGGGCCAGCGCTGTACCCAGCAGCCCAAAAGACAGCACTTTGCCTTCCAATTTTTTGCGTAAGTAACACTGTATTAAGCAAAATAATAATGAATAATAGTAATAAATAAGAGAACCACTTTATTGCCTTCAGTGCTAGGGACACACAACAGGATACATAGGAAGAGAGGTGCCGTCTGCCACTGCCGGGGGCTGCAGCACGTCCCCAAGCCCCCTGTGCCAGCCCCAGGCAGGGGACACTGCCATGCCACCTACCCAGGGGTGCTGCCAATCCCCAGCAGCAAAGGGCCCCACGTCCGGGGGGCTGCGTGCCTCCAGCTGGGGCACAGCCGGGGAGGTTCTGGGCTGTGCGAACTGGCCCGCCGTCAGGTGGGGCCCGGGCCAGGAAAACAGGACTGGTGCACGGAGCACGGCCAGGCCCCTCGCCGAGCCCGGCTGCTTCCCAGCAGCTCGCGCCGGGGGAACGGGGCCGTGCGGCGCTGACTACGTGGCAAAGGGCAAAGCTTTTCCACAGTGTTGCAAGGCACATATTTTACCGGGGTGGATTGCTCCTCGCCCTCCTCCTCGCCTCCCTCGAGTTGTTTGTCTTTCTGCTGGGTCAACCTTTCTTTCCTAACAGCCACACACACACAAATAATAATAATAATAATAATAAAAAAAAAAAACACATCAGTCAGTAAGTGGTTCAGACGACAAGGGAAAGCCAACAGTCTGGCAAACTGAAGCCGATCATCTTCTGTGCTAACTGCGAGGGGGGAAATAACGTAACAACATGCTGAAGTCATTACGCACGGCCGCTGCTCCCGGCCCAGCACCGCAGCCCCTCAGCTGCTGCCCCGGTAGGGTGCTGCCTGCCCCACGGGCCTGCAAACACTCAGCAGGCTCTTAGCAGTGAAAAACATTAAATATTACCCAACATTAAAAAAAAAAAAAAAAAAAAAAAAAAAAAGGGAAGAAAAAAACCAAACCCAAAAACAAACCCTAAAGAAAGAAAGTACAGCCTTTAGCAATGCACATGCTGAGCTAAACCACCAGCCTCAGGCCAAGCCCCAGCCTTGCTGGGTCCCCCCACGGGGCTCCCACTGCAGGGTGACCCTGGTGGCAGCTCCCCAGGTGGAGGGGTGCATGGAACCCCTGTGCAGCTGTCCCTGTGTCTCGGGTCTGACCCGGTGGCAGTGCAGGTTGTTCTGCTTGTAGTGCCTTGGTTGTGAGCACCCTGTGGTGCAGGGCTAATGCTCCTCACTGCGTGGCCAGCCTGCCCCGTGGCACCATCACCAGCCCGCAGCACTCCCGCAAGGGAGGCTGCACGGGCAAGGGTTTGGGGTAGGTGCATGGGGTGACAAGGAGTGGGGATGGCCACTCTGGCAGGGGTGGATGCTCTGGGGTGCAAGGTTAGCATGAGGGCTGGCAGGACTGCCTGCAGCTTGGATCTGGGCACTGGGGGAAAGCCTGGCCTCAGGCACGGCCTGCGCAGCAGTGTCTCTGGGTAGGACCCCAGTGCTCAGCACCAGACCTCAGGAAACAGTTTAACAGGTAGGAAAAAAAAAAACAAATTACGAACAGTGCATAAGTAGCAAGGACAGCCCATGCTCCCCCTGTGCCAGTGCTGACCACCAGCTGATGCCAGACACCAGGACTGAGGCGGTGTGCATTGCCTGCACTTCTGGCACTGGGCAGCACACTGCGTGGGTCCCCCAGGCCTGTCCCCAGGGAGGGGCCAGCAGAGCTCTGCAACCCCTGGGCTAGGCAGGATGTGGCCACTTGGCAGCGTCAGGCACAGGAGTGGGCTAAGCTGCCCTTGCTGTACCCAGAGCCTCAGGGACCTGCCAATGGCAAGACTCAGTCTGGCAGCAGGACCTGCTGCATGCTGGGTGCATGGGCTGTGCTGCTGCGCAGGAGCTACTGCAGGGACTTGACAATGGCCCTCAGGGTGTGGGGTGTCTCTGAGACAGAGGGGGACGAGCTGTAGAAGGTGTTGGTGTGATTTCTGCGCTGCTCACGGAGGTACGGAGGGACAGATGAACTTTTGATGTGGAGGATCCTAGTGTCCATCACTTCGCAGTCGATTTGCATCATCACCTCGTAGTCCTTCCCATTGATCACGTTCTCTGCAGAAGTACAAAAGCCAGAGTTAGTCCTGCAACCTAGAGCCCCAGTGGCACCAAAAAGCAGCACTTTCCTGGCACGTCATCTGGGCTGGATTGGGAGCTTCAGCTGAAGGCAAGGCGGGGTGTGGAGAACTCTTTTGTTTCTGTAGGTCCACGCACAGAACCCCATCCTGACACTGGCACCCGAAGGGCCAAGGCCATACTCCCCCTGTGCACTCACACCTAAAAGCCAAAACAGCCTTCTTTTTCAGTTCTTCATCTGCCCCTCATTACCAATGGGTTTTGCACTATATAATGTTTATTACTGAAATGTTGTTCTCGAGCCACTAAAGCATAGGGCTGATTAAAGATAGGGCTTATTTAAGAAAGAGGAACGTTTTCACTTTCTCTTATTGGTTTAAGAATACTGCAACCCTGTTGACACTGGGGATCTAGAGGAATTTATTCACCAGGTTATTATTTAAAAAAGTTAAAATGCAAACTCTCAAAGAATTAACTGTGCCTCATTGGCATGCTGACCTGCCTGCTGTACTTGCAGGACATCGTGGAGTTGCTGGCCAAGCAGACCACGATGGGCACAACCTCTGGAAAAGGTTGGACTTGCCTTTGGAAAAACATTTGAGAGAAAGAGCTAAGGAGGAGACAGTGACAGCTTCCCATCTGCTGACCACGATCCTGAGAGCCTGCTGAGTTCTCTAAGACTCACCTTCTCCCTGAGAAAGTCCCACGGATGTCTCCAGGAGAGGGAGGGAGTTCAGCTACCAAAGCTTCCAGCCCTGCTGTGCATGTCTGTTAGTGCAGGAGCTGCTGAGCAGCCAAACAAGCCCTGCACATGGCCAGCATCTGCTGCCTGCACTGAAAGGTGGGAGACTATCCCACATAGACAGTGTGTCCAGGAATGCGAGAGCCCAGATCAGATTTCCAGGCACGACCAACCCTTGCTTTTCAGAGTGGGAAATGCCGACTGCCATCGGCAGGGTTTTCTTTCTGTGCTAAGGAGGATGGAAGAGCACCTAATGGAAAGCGTATGGACTGGAGGAATGCAATATACATTACTAATTCTTACTGCTTTCCTGGATTAACTCTGATTCTGGATGACAGCTGACAACCATGGCCGGACCCTCTTGCACCCTACACCACCTGTAGAAGCTATTAGATCAAATATGTCTGGGATAGTAATGAAAAGCAGGAGCAAACCCTTGCTAAGGGGGCTGGGAGCCTGCAGGGGAAATCAAAGCTCCCACCTGCAGAAATGAAATGGAAAAAGCTCTGAACATGCCACCAAGTGACTGCGTCCAGGAGCAGCTGTGCCTGGCGCCATGAGCTGACCCCAGGACCCTGATCAGCATCTTGTCCTAGTGCCATGTCCCCATGCGGGGCCACGCTGGGGACATCCAACCAGGGGTGCTTTCTGTGTCACCCCTTCTCTTGTCCCTTGGTTGTCCGGCCTTCAGGCTGGAGAGAGCACACGGGAACAGATGGACTTCCCGCGGCACAGCAAGCTGGAAATACGGCTCTCAGCTTACCAGGAAGGACCATGGTTATGTGAGAAAATGTGCATCAAAGCCACAAGTGGGTGAGGTGGGATGGGCCGGCGGCCAGAGCCAAGAAACCCCTCTGTCAGCTCCCCAGGCAGTAAGACTACCCTGCATTTGCCTGCAGCGGCCAGCACAGTGGGTTACTAGTCCGTTCCCTGGCATTGCACAACACAGAATAATAATACCCTCAGAGAGCAGTGATGTGAGCATAGGACCGTGCTCTGTGTGGGTGGCAGCGAGAGCATGGGAACGAGCTCAGTCACTCTCGCCCGGCCTCCCGCCTCCCCCAGCTCTCCCCCTGACAAAGTGGACCATGATTAAGTAAGCCAAGGCTCTGAAATGCTGTGGTTCAACCACTACACCCTGCAAGAGGTGCAGCGCCTGCTCTATTCAAAGCATCCTCTACAGAGGAGCAGGCTGAAAGCCGTGCCAGCCCCTGACACCTTGCCACCACAGCTGGGTCATCCCCTGGCCACCCCAGCCCAGCAGCACAGGGGCTGATGCTGTGCACATGATGCTCGGCGGAACAATGAGCAAATGTGACCTGGATGCAGTCAGTGCAGTGCAGTGTGTGGAAAGACCAGCTCACTGTCAAAGAGGCAGGCATTTCAGAAATGATTCCACATGGCTCCGGCCTCAGCTCGATTCCATTAAATTGTTTCATGACCTGGATGATGAATAGAGAGCATACTTATAAGGTTGCTGGAAGATGTGAAGCTGGAGAGATTTCAACCACCTTGGAGTATTGGAGTACAGCTTCGATAAAAGACAGAAGCGGTCCAAGATCAGGATGCACTTCAGCAAAGGCAAGAGCGAAGTACAGCGCTCAGGAGAATTGAAAGGCACAAGTACAAATGGGGCTGGGCAGAAGCAGCTTGAGGACTGCAGAAGAACATGGTGTATAAGCCAGCAACACAACAGGCCTAGAAGTAATCAGCTCAGCTTCAAGAAAAACAGTCTCACCCTTCACCAGGTTTTTAATACTAATGCCTGGTGATTTCTGCATCAGATCTTTTAAAAGATCTTAGGTGGTCTTGTGACCGTACCACTATCAGTTTTGTGGACAAGCCAAGGGAATACGGCATAGCTCCACCGAGCCCTGCTATGCCTGCATGCCAGGAGCTGAGCCCAAAGCTGCTTGTGCTCACTACAGGCTGCAGGACGAGAGGGGGCCTGGGCTGATACAAACCAGCCTTCTTCCCAGGGAGGAGGAGGGATAAAGTTGGCGGTCTTGTTGATGGTGTGCCAGCAGATGAGCCTCCAGTGAGGGAAGAGGCAGACACCTGGGCAGGAAGGCCCTGAGCTAGGCATAAGCTGCAGGATGTCCTGTAGAGGTGTCTGGATTTATAAACAGATTTACTGCTCCTCTCCAGCATTCAGAACATAGAGCCTTTCACACTACACGACATCAGAATAAAAATCCCAGATAAGCTTAATCTCAGAATTGTAGGGGTTGGAAGGGATCTTTGGAGGCCACCTAGTCCAATCCTAAGCTAAAGCAGGTTCCCTACAGCAGCTCGCATAGGTAGGCATCCCAATGGCTCTTGAGTATCTCCAGAGAAGGGGACTCCACAACCTCTCTGGGCAGCCCATTCCAGAGCTCCACACTCAGACAGTGAAACAGTGCTTCCCTGCATCAGTAAGAAGCTATCCTTTCCAGGCCAAAAGGATGTGCTGCAGTTACTATTTGTTACGAGGTTTAAAGGCTGTGTTTTGCACAGACTACTTCAAAATAACAGTGAGGTAGCTGTGCCAAGCATTGCTGTTCCCAGGCTGCACCTCCTCAGAGCTCGCTGGCCTGGGCCCTACCAAACTCCCAGCATGTGAGCCTGGCCTTGGGAACACATGTCCAATTCCCCAGCACTGCTCTCCAGGGCTTACGGCAGTCCCTCTTACAAACAAACATGTTGCCAGATCCAGTTGGTGAACAGATGAAGTCAGCAGTCCAAGCTAACTACATTCAGTGAATAAAGCTGAGGGAATAACCACAGTTAGCAATTACTGAAGAAGGTGGAGGATTCTCCTACTATATGAAGAACTAGATTTTCAAAACAGGTGTATTAGAAAGAGCAAAGATCCAAACTCCTCCCTTTACCAGAACTTTTCAATCACTTATATGTTCAAAACTAATGTCAACCACATAGATATGGACTACATGTCCTCAATACTTTTGGTAAGATGCAAGGAGGCAAATCAGTTGTCCCATATGCATTTTAACTACCTGTCTCAGTCAGAAATACACCATAAGGCTAGAGAATCACCCATCCTTGTGTACAATAGGGTGGATGACAGTGCAGGATCCATAGAACTAGTTTAATTGATGTCAAATGCCAGGGAATCATCTCTGCGTAAGATGATACAAAACCATCGCCTCTCAAACACCTCCTCCTTTGTATTTTCCACACTTCCTTCTAACAAGCAAGTTTTCTGTGCCACATCAGACTCCCAGCAGAGTCTCTGTTGGCATTAATTTACACTTCCAGCCCTTCTGCAGCCCTATTATCACACCAGCAGGAACCTCAGCAGTTTTCAAAGAGCCATCAGAGGCGTCGCTTGCTTCGTGCTAGCTAACAATGCTGAAGTTTGGTTTAAAGGATGATTTAGCACCAAACCACCAAAACAATTTATACTGCAACCTGTCCTGGCCCAAAGCAGAGATTACATTTAAGGCAGCACAGTGTTCAGAAGACACAAACTTCACAGAAGATGAGGGCACCAGCTGCTCTGCACAGCTCTGTGCCCAGCCCGCTGACACGCTGCAGCTGTCCCAGACACAAGCCGGGGCTCCCCTGCCCTATCTGTGCTGCGATCCTCTCCATTCCCACTGAGCAGCCCCGGCTGGCCTAGCCGCCACATCTGGACAACGTTTCCGGCTGAAGGGTTGGTACACACTACCAAATAAGTAGATAAATGAAGCAGTGTTGCTCTAACAGCTACAAAGACTAAAAATACACTCACTGCAACGAGGCAGCAGGGCTTCTAAAGTATTTACAGATTTACTTCTTACGTAGGGTTTCTCGAGGCAAGGGAGAAAGTTGTACCGAGACTCCAGTAACCTTTTTTTTAAAAGCAGACTGCTGCTCGCAACTGTTTCTAAGCAAACCAGTTGCAACCTTGTGGACTCAGCTGCCCTCAGACCCTGGTGCGTGTCAGGGGAGATCCTGGGCGTTTCTGTTTTCCTCTCCACAAGCTTTTTACTCCCTGGCCCTCAGCAACCGCTGGGGCTGTGACGAAGGGCTGCAGTGAGCACACGCTCACCTATAAAGCTCGAATGGAGGGATGCCAGGGTGGAGGCATCACCATGGTGCCTGCTCTCTGTGTTCCCAGGGAAGGTCTTGCACCAGGGCCAGACACAAGGACGTGTGGACAGCCACAGGCTGTCAGCAAGGAGACAGGGCCTGTTCCCATGCCCGAATTGTTGGAGCAATGGTGCCAGGGGCTGTCCTAGGGGGATACACACAGCGTGAAGGGTAAGTAAGAAAGCTGGAAGAAACAAGTTCTGTGGCCTGCTAAGAAAATAATGGAGCCACTGGTTGTGGCTGAAGAGAACAATGTGCATTCAGCCCATACCACACTGTGATTTTTAGAAAAGACCAGGGCCTGCAGATCAGGCGGTCAGCGGCCAGAGGAGAGGGCCTGGTCTGGATCAACTGTGCTTGCTCTTGCTGTTTTGGAGAGGAAGCCAACAGCTCTCTCAAGAGGAGCAGATCAGAATCAGCAGCATTGATCCTTGCAGGCTCATCATTTAAAGCTCCCACAGGTAGAGTATTTCTTGGAAACATTGAGGCATTTGTGACAGCATTGGCTGTGGACATGCTTGCTGCTGGAGCTATGGCCATATATGAAATCCAACCAGCTGAGGCAACGCTTACACAAACAATTGAAAAAAAGGAGAAAACAAAGGCAATGCACAGTTTTGCTGCACAGAAAGTTCTCTTGGGAGTGAAAGAAAGGGAAGAGGCTGGAGAGAGAAAGCAACTCCATTAGGCAGAGCCACCCATGGCTTCTTGGGAAGCACAGAATGTGTAAACAAACTCCCCGCACGGTCTGCAAGACCAGACATACCCACTTACAAGACAAATAGCCGTACACAGGAGAGCAGCCTAAAAAAGGCATTCTACTGGAGGCTTACTTCAAGAGCTAGAGCATTTCTTCCTCTGAGTGTGGCAGCACAGGACTAAGAGGTATGGGCACCTTCCCTTCATTGCCCTCCACGGAGCTAGCAGGAGTAAAAGTCAGGGCAAGCATACACTTTTGGTGCTAGATTAAAGAGAAAAGAACTGCTTCCTAGCCCCCTAACCCACACTGCTCATGGCTCTTCAGGTTCTGCAGCAATCCCTCCCTCAAGCCATCTCCTTCAATAGTCTCTCTGGTAGGGAGCCCATTACTCTTCATGTTATCCCTGCTCCTTTTTTTTTTCCCGCATCTTTCATTGTTTTATAACATCTAGAAGTACCTCTCAAAAAAAGGCATAGTACTGAAGTTGCTGCATTGAGGAGCCCATCCTCACACTCGCTGTCCCCAAGGCAACAACAGTGCACAAAGGTATGACTTGCCACTGCAGCAGCTCTGCTCTCTTGGCCCAGTCTATCCAGGCATGCTCAACTCTCACAGTTTCAGCCAATGTGTGCTGAAGTGAGACTTGACTTTTTACAGCTCCTGACCTCATTTGTCACTTTTCTTTCTTCTGATATTTATATATCCTCTGTGGTTAACACAAACACAAGAACACTTCAAGGTTTCCTTCAACAGCACTGACTTCAACTTTAAGTGCTCTTTTGCACCTTGGTCCTCTACAAGCACTACAGATTCCCTGGCAGGCTTCCTCTGAAAAAAATGTTTTTATTACTTTTCATGCTTTAAGCAAGCTGTTCCTCAGTATCACTTCTGGCTTGACTTCTCATGCTTTGGTATTAAGCCTCCCAGAAATGGTGCTCTAATCCCCTCATTTGGCTATTTCTAATTCCTTCTCATTGTTTAAGAGAGCTCTTCTTATTTCTAAGAATCTACTTTAATGTATTATTTAAGCCTGTTGGATTTTCTGGGGTCCTTTTAAAGGTCCTTTTGCATGGAAGTTTTAATCTTTAATCAATCTCCACACCATTTGCCAGCATTTCACCCTATTGTGCTTGCTTTGCATGTTTTCCCATCCTCACGCAGCTCTTAACCTTTGCAGTTGTAGGGTGTACTTCAGCATTTCAACTTGTAGGCTCTTACTGATAAAATTAACTGAATTATTTGACTTCTTTTTCCTCAAGAGGCAACCATCACTTTTTTATTGACATGAACCTTCTCTATCACTCACTATCACTTGTAGCCTAGTATTAAAGCGTCTCACTGATTTAAGAGTGAAAGCTGGTGAGAGCCTGTATTCACTTACAGTTCAAATGTCTTTATAGGTTGGATGGTATCCAGATAGTGAGCTGAAATTTCCACCTGTGTCACTTGGATACATAAAATTACCTCATTTATTTAGATACCGCGATCAGCCCTTGCTCGTAGAAGAACATTTTTCACACAGCCTCCGTGCAAGCTTTTGTCTGCATGGGGCAAGCGCTTTCCTCCATGTGAGCTTCTCTGATGCAATACATTTGCCAGTTAATTAAAACAAATAAATCACCCACATATGCTGCCGCGTGCCTATGTGAATGCGGCACACTAATAAAAATGATAAGTCACTTTCAAAGGCTTCTGCCTCCCAGCTACAGCAAGAGGAGATTTACAGCTTCAAGATAGGAGTGCTGCCTCGAACCAGAGATGCCTCTCTTGCACAGTGAGGGGCAGCTCAGACTGGTGATCATTTCTCCATCAACAGCCACCCATAGCATACTGCTGCTGTGCAGGGACACGCCACCTCCTCTTCACCTGGGACTGCTGCAGAACAAGGGACAGGACAGAGGCAGACAACGGAACGATGTGCTGGGGGATGACTCAAATTGAAAATCTCAGGACATATTTTTCAAATGCTTTCCTACAGCAACTCTGCTGTCTGACTGCTACAGAGGCTCAGCTGGGAGGACCCTGGAGGCAGAGGTAAGGTGTGCCCTATGGAGCAGGTGAGGAAGAGTCCCTGCATGGAAATCTGGGCATGGGAAAGGAGAGCAGGGCAGCATCGTACTGGCCCCGCTGGCTGCAGTCTCCTTAGAGACTGCAGTCAAAACACAGAAAAAGACCGTCTTGGACTGCAGTGTTTTTCCTAATCTCTACATTTACTCCAGTGATGTCCTCAAGACAGAGCTCATAAATGTGAACCTCCTCTACCCGTTCTTCGCAGATTTTTTTTTTTTTTTAATGTTTTTACAGGGTGAGCTCATTATGTATAATTATGATCCAGATCACAGCAGAAATAAAGAGCTACCAGTAATCAAAGCTGGCCTATGCATCACAAACATAAAACTGTATTTGCCACGTCTAATTTAACACTAAGAGGAATTATGTAATCTTAAATTTACAACACTTGAAAACATATTAAAGCAGATCAGCTGGACTGAAGGCTAGAATTACGACGTGCTGCACAAACAGAGTTTGGTACAGCTGAGATGGCGAATACCACCTCACCTCAGGATTGAGATGTTCTCTTGGCTTTGCAGCAATGCGCTCAGCACAGAGCTCACTCTGAAGCCTGGTGGGAGGGCGTACCCACCCGGCAGCACCAGCTCCAGGAGCTATGGCCGTTGAGAAGACAGTCTCTCTGCAATGAGACACATGCACTTGGTTCTGGCATGCAGCATCCATACTGGCAGCTAGCGTCATGGGTTTCCTTTTTCTTCTACGTTGGGGATTTTATATAGCTTGTCTTTCATATGGAAAAACAATCTGGTGTAATAACTCTACATAGGCATTTGACATACTAAATGTGAAGTCCAATTAATTTATGACTCATTCTCTACCCCTTCTCGGACAGCGTGTTCCCAAGAAAATGCCATCTGTAGCGTTTATCCTGTCTACACAGAGAAGAGCAGTTGTGCTGGGGCTTTGGCCTGCTCCATCACACAAAACCCAAGAGACTTTCATAATAATGAAGCGACAAGAAAACACAGAAGATCCTCTGAAATCATCTTCCTGTTCTTATGAATACATAAAAATAGGTTACTTATTTAGCAGTTTAGGTAAACAGACTGTTATGAAAAGTCACAGGGGAATAAGTCTTTATGATTTCATTTCTTGATCGTTTCCTGTCTAACTAAACAAACATGAACTCAAGTGACACAGATTCCATTTCTTTTGTGCACAGAATACTCAAACGATTTCTGTCATAATTCTATGAATAATTTAATTATCTTTTTCCTGTCAAGGACAATATATATTAAGAGAAAACTGGTGGGAAGCACAGTATCTCTCAAAGATTGTCAAAAACTTCTATTTAAAGTTGAATTCAGGCAACGATCCATTCTGCAGAGAGGAAATATTAGGGTACATCAATTTGAAAAGAGAACAGCAACATCTTACAATATGACTAAAATCAGTAGTTGAAATTCCTTGGCATGGTTTCAGTCCCAACCTCTAGAGCAGATCTCAACGTGAGCATGAGGGGTGAAGTACGTCTGCAACACCAGCAAACAATCCTTATTACAGCAGAACCACAGTAACTCAATGTGCTGCTCTTCTGTGACTGCCCGTAGACTTCCAGTGCAGAGACATTCTCAGGGATGTTTTCCTACAACCTGACTGAGGAGCCTTGATGCTCTGCAGGATTCTCATCGACCTTCTGAAAAAACATTAGCAGACACTCTTACTTTCATCTTACAGGTAGGTTGTAATTCTACATGCAGAGCTTCCAGACCCTCTTCTGCTCATATGCTGCAGCTTAAAAGGCAACGCTGTTTGCTAAATCTAGATATAAAAGCATAAACGGTGAGGGAAGAATCTCTACAGATTATGCTTATATAGTCAAGAGATGAATCCTCTGTACCTACAAAAGCAGCATGAGATTCTCAGCCTGGGGCCAAGCACAGCAGCTTCAAGAAGGAGCTACGGGGACTAAGATCTGGCTTCTAAGCACCAAGAATGAACCAACAACACCTGGAGACAGAGGGCTTGCTGAGCAGCAACCGTCAGGAAAGTCAGCTGTTCACTACTGTATGGTTTTAGTCACTTGTCAAATGAAGAAGTCTAAGAATTCTTTACTTTTTGCTCTGGAAGTCGGAAATAACATCTTTTGTTTGCTTGACCCTGAAGGCAGAGGATGTTCAAGACTATATTTATTTAACCCCAAAACATGGGGACTTATAGAACATCGTCACTTCCTGAAGAGATTTTGTTTTTATCTTCCTTCTCAGCCTGGGTGGCTTCAATTTGCTTTGATTTTTCAGAGTTTGCTACCTGCCTTGGACATCTGTTGTATGCACATATTCATGCTGCTTGATGGTAAAATCCCTCTGGTTTTGATCAAAAAGCCTTACCACTAGATTTGCCATTGATGATTTAAATTGAAATGTGTATTATTTCAGAGCACTTTTGAAGTCTCTTGCATCAGCAGGATGAGAACTGCTAGAAAGGAAGGCTGAGGAAGTGGCTGCGATCAGAAGCTGGCCAACACAACAGAGCACACGGACTTTGCAAAACTCTGCATCCCACTCAGTACTTTTTTTCCCCGCTAAGAGCCTCTTTGGGTGCTGTGTTTCATCACAAAAAGCAGCCCCTAAGAGAACTCTAGTCAGGAACACATGAATTATAGAGAGCAAGCACACAAGTATCTCAAAGGCAGACTGAAAGCAAGTCCCATTGTGTGTGATGTTAGATTAAGGACCTATCCAGAATATCTGTAGAAGATTCAAAACTCTCTCAGAGAGAGTTTCTGAGAGCTGTCAGCTCTCAGAAAACAAGGTAGGGAACTTCAGACTTAGATGTTGGCTGGACGTGTACTTGCTTGTTTCTATGCAACTGAAACCCCTGCTGCTCAACATCCTTACTGTCTATACCCTCCTTGCAGCAGCCCTCTCTCGGATCAGTGGCAACTCAGAACTCAGTAACCTGCTCCAGTGACTTATTCCACATACTGGCAGATGAACTGATCTGCATGAATCAGCTTCCCTCTAAACAGCCTCTGCTCCTGACTTACACATTTACATACTATGAGCAAGAGAAAGGGGAGAGATTAATGCAAAAGGAAATTAGTTTGGCATACAGGATGTCTGGGGGTTCCACTAGGAGGATGTACAGCCCTTCACCTCCATACCAGCGAGACTGTCAAATCATGTCTATCTGAAGATTGTACATTAGTCCTTCTGAAATAAACAGGAAATCTGAAGCTTAGTACCCAGCTGGTTGGTTTCCACATGGGCAATGGCCCGATACTGGCACTAACACCACTGCATTTGTAACTGGCAGAAAGGCCAAGGACTCTAACTATGCTTCTTCCAAGACATGGAGCACTGGCACTCTCCTAAGGAGAAGTGCATTAAAGAAAGTGCCTTCTTTGGCTAAGATTTGAATGCTATCTCCTACAACAGACAGCTGTACATATGTTCCCACTTTTGTACACTGCACAGACATGACTACTGGTGGTGTGTGCTGCGCTGCAGAGCTGCAGACATCCCGCAGAGACTAAAGGTCCCTCCTTGGGGTAGGAAGAGTGGCTTAGCTGTGCTGCACTCCATAGATTATTTTGATCCAAAGACTGATGTTACAACCCGCTGCATTTTTTACAGCAGTTAAGTAAATACAGGGCTAATGGCAGATGTTTTCATTTAAACTGAAATGAAAGGCACCGCCTATATGTCAATTTGGAACTGGTATAATGAGCCAACAAGACTCTGAGTTACAATAAAAGCAAATTTAGGAACGAAATCTACTGGAGACTTAACTGGTCTCAAGTGCATAGTTAGATTTCTAAAATAATAGTTGCAATCCAGCATAACAAACATGACTTGCTTAAAAAAAAAAAGCTTAAGTTTAACTGTAAATTGCTGTTGGCTTTCATTCCCATGAGAAAGTGAGAGATATTTCTTCTTGGAATAAATTCTCAGGCCAGGCATACCAGTGGTGCCCCCAGAACCATGTACAGCGGGACTAGGACTACGCAACTCTGCTTCTTCCCCCTCTAGGCTTACCAGCCCTGGGGTCCCTAGGTCCCACCAGACAGATTGAATCGAGTGCTAGTTGTGTCCACAAATGCTGGGGTTTTGTAGTTGGGCAGAGGCAGATTAAGAAGCGGACACAGTTGGCTGCGGGGGCCAAAGGGAGAGCGGTACTGAGCGACAGCAGCCAAGAGGGGAGAGGGACCAGGGTAAGGGACAGCGAGAGAATCTGGGGAGGCTGAAAAGGAGGAGCTGATAGCATGTACTGGCTGCAAACTGCAGGAGTGGCCCAGCAAGCTTGGCAAGGAGGCTGGAACAGGGTGGGGAGAAAGAAATTGGGAAGAGGGGTGTGATTAACGTTTACCAACATAGATTTTTGTTTTGTTTAAAAATGTTTCTGTTTTTTTTTTTTTTTTTGAACACCTTAATACTTAAACATAGAGTTCACATGCTTTCAGGCACCTGCACAGAAGCCCTCAGTGGAGATTTTGCTGGCTGTCCTCAACCATGGGGCAATCGGGGCTGAACAAGAGACGGAGCACACAGGAGAGACTTAAAAGGTAACAGCCATTTTTACTCTTATAACATACAACTACTGAATAGCTTTTATCAAGTTTTTGTCTCAGAAAGGAATACCTTACTCTTATTGCTTTGCACAGTATTCTCTTAAATATTCCAACTTAAACTTCCATCGTACTGAATGCACACATACACAGGTGCCTACTACAAAGGTTGCTGTTGAGACTTGCCATTAGCTGAAAAGCACTAGCGCTGCCAGGTTTATATCAAGTTTTCCCTTCAAGAAGAATTCTGAAATGTTTTTCAAACTGAAAGTAGACTCCGTTTGCACACTGGTGAAAAGAGCCAGATGAACCTTGCACAACTATGTCACTAACCTCCATGCACAGTCACATAAGACAGTGACCAACAACTCATTCTATTTCCCAACCTTTGTCTGTACCTGTTTTCTCTCACTGTTGCTGTTGGTGGGAACTGCTCAAATCAGCCACAAGAAGAGTCTCTAGGAGAGCTCAGAGGGCACTCTAGCAATCAAAGCACAATCAGAAAAGGATGACAGTCCTGCTGGAAAGAGACCGTTCAAGCAGTTCAAAATGTTCTCTACTGAATGAACTGTAAGCTGCTTCACATTTGAAAAGTGTCTTGGGTAAACTCTAGTACAAAGATAAAAAGAAGATCCTGTAGAAGAAAGCAAGTGAAGAAGCTCTGAAAAAGTTTCAAAGCAGAAGCCATTCCACTCGCACTCTCCTCACCTCCACTGGCAGGGCTGTAGCAGAGAAAAGGAACAGCAAGTAAATGCAAGTGGAAAAGGTTCCCCTTCTCCCATGAAGACCTGACTGAGGCATGAGAAAAGGCAAGGGGACAAGTTCTTTCACTGAAAGTTTTGCCGGTTCCTTCCAGGGAGACCCAGCCTCTTCAAGCAGCCAGTTCTCTGTGGGTGGATGAAGAGCTAAGGTGGGCTTAAGAGGACAGCAGGCAGCTGGGAGAAAAGCTTTATTGTCAGCAAACTTCCAGATGCTTGTTTAGGACGTGTCAGTCCTCGTGGAGGCAGGATAGGGTGGATAACCAATGTTCTCAAAGCAGAGAAATGGTTCTTCTCCAGGCAGAGCTTCTTAGTTACAGCCTTCTATTAGTAATCTACTAATGATCAAATTAAAAATTAAGCCAAGTTGCTCGCCTGTTATGTATCTTGGAATTTTTTCCTAGCACCTGGTTGAGTGTCACAGAGGAAGCAGTGTTTGATGCCATTGTTTACTTAATTGCTATCCTTGTCCCTGATCCATTTCAACATCTCTGACCAAATCCCTGGATATTTTTTATTTCCTGGATTATACCAATGTTCTGAAGAAAAATCCCAAAGAACTCCAGTAACTACAATTTCACAATGTTTCATTAATGGTGAAGGATAAGATTCATCACTGGGTTCTGATGTGTATTTTCCAAATCATATCTTTCCAGTTATTGGAGTAAATATTTCACTTAAGACTCGATAACATTTAAGAATAAATAGTCTGCAAGTTAGAAATAAGAGCTTGCTCTCCAAGTGATAAATTCCTATTTGCTTGTGATAATTCAGCTTAGCCAAAAAGGGATTTTTGTAATGGACATGAAAAGGGAGTTTCTGACCGACAAATGCCAAAAATAATTCTGACACATCTCATAAAAATTCCCCTAAGATAATTGGTTGTATACTATCACACTCGACTTACCGTAGTGCTTGGGAAAGAGCAATTATTAAAATGTTGGAAGCCTGAATGGATTGTTTGTTTGTTTACGGAAATTCGCATCATCAAACAACGCTTTCAGCACGCTTGAGTTCACAAAAACATTTGGGTTTGTGATTCACTTGTACTGTAAAACATGTAAGCTTTAAAAAGGCATTGCAGCGTACAGATATTCAGTAAGCAAAGTCTGCGCTGACACAGGGTTCACAACGCGTCTGATGACCGTGACAGCAACATTTTCCCAAACATGCCTTAACCTCGCGGCATCTGAATTAATGATATATTTATTCAGTTCATGTCCTATCGCTCATGCGGGACTAAAATGGAGATCAAGACCATTTCCTTTCACTAACAAGCTTGTGCCCTTAGCGCAAAGCTGTTTTTTCTGCTGTCCTGCAGCCCTTGAACATGATCGTTATTAACACTGATGGTGCAGTGCTGAGAGGTCCCTCTCACACTGAGCGTTGTATAACATCGCGGCAAACAGCTGAGAAGCTGATGGAAGGCAGTCAGCATCCTAACAAATCAGAAAAGCCAAGGAACTCGCCCTGCTAGGCAGCTCAAATGGGATGACAAGGACAGTCTCCATACTCAATCTTTGCACATGTGTAACGCTATAATTAGATAGAAAGTACAGCAATAATAGTGGGGCGGCAAAGTCTTTGGCTGCAGCAAACGAGGACGTGCCTGAATGCAGCAGCTGTGGCACAGAAATTAAGGAAAAGGGCTGCTTACCTTTAGAAGACCTCAGGTATGCAGAGATTTCCACCAAGATACCCTTGCCTCCACTACCAACCCTTAAATGAGATCTGGGAAGGGGTGGATCCTGGCTCCAGCCATGGCATGCACCTGAGATCCCCTGGGCTGGCCCTGCCTTCCCACCAGGTGCTCAATCACTGGTTCAGGCTGTGACTTAGCATTTCTGCTGCATATGTGCCACATTAGAGAAGCTAGATCACATTCCGATAACTCTGATCAGCCGCGTATAAATCACCACGACTGGATGGCAATGCCATCGAGTCCTGAGGGAGCTACAGAGAGAGACTGCAGACTGCTGGCCAAGGCAGTCAGTGGTGTCTAGGTAACTCCCGTGGCAGTGTGGGTGACAGGCATGGATGAGGTGCCAGCACCCCAGCTCCAGGGGGCACCTGGCTTAGCGGTGACCAATCTGACTTCTTTTTCAAAGCTGTAACAACCAACATGTGGTCCAAGTTTGGTTTCCATACACAAGTTAGGCTAATCTCTTTGAAATTATTCTCGTAACGATCTCTCTTTCATGTTTTGCACTTACCATTGATGTTTACAGCTGGCAACACTATAGACATCTTCGGCCTTCTAGTCTTGTTATGTGTGGTGGCTGGCAGTAACAGGTGGTCCTGAAAAACAGGGGAAAAGATTTGTTAATTCCACCCTAGAAGCATAGAGCTGGGAAAATTCCTTTCCATTCTGTGTTACAGGCATTCCGCATAAAACTATTTACGACAGCTTAGCAATTTCAAGTTGTAGAGGGAGTCTTCCAAAAGTCACAGCAGCTGCTCATGCTGTGTAACCAAGGTGAAATCCCTATCTCATGCAGCAGAATATGAGAAAGCCTTGATCATGTGGAAAGAGATGGAAACTGCTATTAGGCCCTCGTTCAACAGAGTACTTATGTATATGATTAAAGTAATTGAGCTTGACTTCAATGATATTTAAACATGTGGTTAAGGGCTTTGCTGAACTGGAGCCTTTACTGGCAGTGCTGTCTGCTTTTTATATAAATATCTTCTTGCTCTATCTATGTCAACTTATGCCACACGCCTCTTGCAGCAGGGCTGTATCCATAAGGGTTGTGACAGGCAGTGAACTATGAGCTCTGCTGACAAAACTTACTGAGGAAGCCTGACGGCAAAGCTGTGTTTAGCAGCTTATTTCAGCGGTGAGGTGGCTGGGTGCTGCTGTCTAAGAGAAGTGTTCAAACTAACCTAGGATGTAGCAGCAGAAAGCTTCATCTGCAGAAGCTCCAGATGTGGATATGAGAAAAAAGCAGTCTTTCTTCTTCTTTTTTTTTTTTTTAATTTTATTTTTCCTAACTGTATCTGAATTCAAACTGCTCAGGTTGATGTCTCGGAAAATCTGGTTCATTCCTCATCATTCATTCCGTGTTGTTGCACTATGCTGACCTAGACCACAGAAAGACCACGAAGAACATGGAAAGCTTCCCAAGCTTTTTAAAGATTAGTTTCTCTGCCTGCAGGTTGCTTTGCTACACCATCTCAATATACAGTGGATACTGTGAGGGAAGCACATTTGCTCTCTCTTAGTAATTAAGAGCAAAGGACTGCGTTTATAGAGTTGACAAATTCAGTGTAAATTCCTAACTCAGGTTCTAAGTGAAGAAAAATCCTGCTGATTGCTACGCATCTTTTCCAGGCCCCGAAGTATTAATTCAATGCTTTAGTTTCTCAGTCCATGTGTTTGCTCCTCTCTCAACGCCAGCAATCCCACATTCAGCCCGTGTCACTGGGAAGAACCAAGCCAGCAGGTGCCACCATGTCGAACATAGGCAGATCAACTCCTTAAAAAGTTTTTGCAACTGCCCTAAACCCAGACCCAACATCTGCCTTTTACTTTTCAAGATCCAGCCACATATCTCACATGGGCAAACAGCAACAGGAAGTTTGATCCTTTTATCTCGTTTCATGCTTTCCCATTTGCCAAACTCCCACGGTATCTTTACGAAACTGGCACTCAGAGTGTCACAAGCAGCTCTTGGGCTCCCCAGTTAAGGCTGAGAACAGCTACACAAACACCTCACACCTCTGGACAAGGTCTTGGCAGTCTGAATTATATTTCCTTCAGGACACAGTTGTTAACTTCTTACTTTCAGGATAACAGTATTTTTCCCATTTTAGTATTAAAACACTCAGTTGTTATGTGTAAGATTCAGGACAGTGAGTTACACGTGAAGCTAAGTGTTAAATAGATCAAAACATTCTGTAGATACATTCAGAAATACCACTGTTTTTTTCCCATCAAAAAAAGAGACTGACCATGAGAAAAAAAAAAGACTCTATAAATAAATGTAATTAAAAACACATTGGTACCAAAATTATAAAACGACTCCAGTATAATTCTCCAGCAACATGCGTAACTCCCATTTCATTCCTGAAGCACTGAGATTAACAAAACACTCAGTGACACAATGAACTTCACAGAAAAAACGTCTGAAATTCAGCGGAGTGTGTGTCCAAAGGGAACAGCTGAAGATAAGATGTCCATTAGAACTGCAATTTGGAACAATGCTGAACTGAGGATTACTTTAAACACTGCCTAGAAGAGGTTATCACTGTCTCTTTTTATTGTTTTCAATGCTTTCTGAGAGTCCACAACACTATCACCTAGCAAAGAACAACTGCTTTCATAGGTTACCTGTGAATTATTAAAACTAACTACTATTTTTTGCTAACAGTCTCAAAATTGGTAAATTACCTATGACTGGCTTAGTTTTGTTTCTAACAGCCCCTTTACTTACTGTATGCAGCAAATGTATTCAGAACAATCACAAGAGCTTTATAATCGGAGTAACCTCTACAGAAATCAACAGCAATGTCAGGACAGAAATACCAAGTGGCTAGACAGCAATGAAGTCAGGAAAATTCCTTAGTTTCCTCCTGTCTAATTACCTTCTTGGCTGATTTTTGAAAGGTCAGTGCAAAACTGTAATCAGAAAGCACAGGTAGAGAAATTGAGAAGATCCAGCGACCAGGCTGGTCAGAGGTCTGGAGCCCAGGGCACAAACCTACATGGAGAGGAGGAGGGGGTTGGGCTTTGTTACCTCTCATCTGTGCACTGTAATTAGCAAATCCTCCAAGCAACCAGACAAGATGAACTCACTGGGTCTGAAGAAAGCTGCATAGGGAATCATCTTCAGTAAAGCTGTTCTGCTACCCAAGACACTAAAATTAACTTCCCCTTAGCTTCCAGATTCTGAAATGCCTCCTAAAACCACACAGGAAAGCATCACATCCACGCAGCAATTCACCTGCTGCTCCTCTGTTTTCCTAGTGCAGTTGGAACAGCGTGGGAAGGACTGCTGCTCCCACAGCAGATAGTGAGACACTGAAGTCATTCCCACTCACACTTGTGTGTCCAAACACGCGTTGGAGTTGTCGCACAACTCCTCAGTGTTTCAACACCAACTCTGGAGAAGACACGCACAACAGGCAGTCAGCTGTAAGCCCCAAGTGCTGGCGGGAGCCAACGTGCAAGAGGAGCAGACTGTCTGGAAGCTGGACACGGCCCATCTTTACTACAAAGAACTGTTATGAGTTATTGTTTAACCTAGAGTTAAAAAAATTTATCCACCTCCCCGTCATCTTTAATTTGCAGGAAAGTCCCTCTGATACTCGGTCCTAACTTGCATCGGATGATGCAGAGCATCATAAATATTTCGACAGGTTTGGCTACCTGCAGCATTCTCCGCAGTCTAGAAAGCTTCAAACAGTCCTGAATTTCTTTTTTGAAAACAATACCTAATTATTTATATGCGACACAAATGAGCATAATATTAGTGATTAGGAAGCATTTAAACATTTAGGAGCATAGTGTGAATGCATTTCTAACACGTAAAACATTTTGTCCTTTCCTATCCTGTTCTGAAGTATGCTGAATTGCAACCCTGAGGGGAACGTGATGGTGTTATTCATCCCTAATTTTAAACACTAGACAAAAATATCTAAAATTGAAATGCCGTTTGTGATATTAATACACGGCGTAAAGCTCAAAATGAATAAAAGCAAATCCTACAAGTCAGCATCTGGCCCACGAGCATGAACGTCAACCAGAGGCAAAATAAATCACAACTATTACTCAACAACAGATGGCTCTGGCTTGGGCCAAGATTTGCACTTAGATGGGATGACAATTTAAATAGACCATGCAGACCTGAAAGTGCTGGCATAATGACTGGAAAAACATCGGCCTGGAAAGACAATATTTCAAACGAGTCCCAAGCTTGAGCATTCTCATTTTGCTTTTGATCATCTCTACAGTTTGGTGATATTGAAGCCAGATGAGATGGAGAGATAGATAAATATAGATATGGATACTAAAAATCCAGCCACAAATGTATTGCCTTAATTTATTAAATTGGGATACAGAAACACATTTGTTCCTGGGGATAAAATCTGAAGTTATTTGTTAAACTTCTGATAACGGTCACATTTATTAACCCTTGCCACCACCAAACATTCAGAGCACTATATAATTAGGATAAATCAACCGCAGTTAATTATAAAAGTTAAATTAAAGCTTTTAGAAATTAGGTACTGTTATAGAATGAATATCCTCATTGAATCTTTTCACTTCCCTGGCTATTTCAGTATCTGCTGATCTGCTTCTGGACTCAGCAGCACATGGAACTGCAACAGAGATTTTAAGGCTTCTTCCAAAAGATCAATGTCAAGGCTCTAACAGGGATTAAGGGTTGGAGCCTCATGTATCTGTAACTCCCACAGTCAAATGGCAATAGAAACCCTATTCCACTGTGCTAGAATATTCCAAGGCTGGATGTTCCCGCAGCTTCAGCCTGAATCATAAGACATGTGTTGTTTCTTAAAGCACCTACTACCTAGATGCATGACAATGTGCAGGTAATCTTAGCCTTCAATAACAAGAGACCTTCTCTAACTCTGTTCTAGGAGAGTAAACATCACTGCATATCATTTTCATTGGATGCAGAAAAAAACATGCTGCTCCAAAGTTTTTGGTTTTTTTCCTAGCTGACACTTGGCTTTCAAACGGTAAGAACTGGCAGTTGTGTCAGTTTGCGTTTTGCAGCACGTCGTCCCTCAGCAATTCTGCACCCAGCAACAACCGCTTCCTTGGGGCCAGTGTGCCACACAGCTACTGGCAACCAATGGAGCTCCTCCTCCCCACAGCATGCCTGCGATGTAGGAATAGTATCAGTGCTATGGGAAGTCTTTAGAGGAGAGGTACACGTATTTGCAGAATATCCAAGAGACATGAGACACAAAGGAACAGATTTCCAAACTCAAGGCTCGGTAGGAGCTGTTTTTTCTCCTACCCCTCATGTTACGTTTCTCTCAAACTGACTTCTCTAGATTTTTCTTACCTTCTTAGCTGATGTGCTTAGAAATGGATACGTATTTTTCAAAAGCCTTACATACTTGAAAATAATGAACATGACTTGATTCAAGTGTGCTTTGTTACAGTGTGGAAGCTGCAGGCCCTATCGCTGCATCTCTGCTCACAAAGGCTTTGTCAAGATGTTCAGATGAGCCCAGCCCTCCATTAGAGATTCATCTCTGACAAATTAAGGACAATGTTTTCAAAAACAAGTGACATTTGTTACTTTATGGGAATAAAAGCTCCACAGAGACTGGATTAAAATACCAAAGGAAAATCTTAAAGTGCTGTTCTTGTCATCTGCTCCGATGAGGAGATTTGATCTTTACCATTGCCCTGGAACCAAACAACGCGCTAGAATATTGCAGCTAACAAGGACACTGGCAAAGCGGAGAGGGCAAGCAGAGCCAGGTGCCTCAGCACGCCAACAGGTCCAGGCAGCTTTAGAAATTTTCTTGCAATAAGCAAATACTGTAACTGGGCATTTTTTCATCTGTTTATGACTAACAGGTCTCCTGGGGAATCATGCCTTGACCTCTTCCAGCTTGAATCTTCGCAACTGTGATTCTTGGACCCTGTTACAACTTCTGCCCATGATGGCTGAGGAACTTCCCACATCCAGCTCTCATGCTGGCACCTCCCCAAAGCTGCTGGAGGCACTGTTTTTCTTTAACTATGCTATTCCTGGTAGTGCCCAGCAAGTCCTGACAGCTTAAAAACTTACGTATCAAGTACCCAACCATGCCTAATGACCTCAGGATGAAGGAGATACAAAGCAAGTGTTTATTTGACCACAAAAGTTGCGCATAAAATCCATGCACCATCTTTTAAACTTAGTTTTTCTGAACGTCTGCAGGAATCTTAGGTCAATGAGATGAGACTGGAACTTCAAAAGCTATGCTTTTGGCCTATGAAACTAAAGTGTGCTTCCACAGACCCAAAAAGCTGCATCAACTCCAGAGAGTTCCTGCCCTGGGAAAGCTATTGAGGAGGCAGGCTTTTTAAAACAGGAGGGCTGCTGGGAGGCTCAATGAGCCAGCTTTTCTTTCTTCAACCGCAGAGTTCACACCTACTGGTAATTCCAGAATAATTGTTTCGGGCTGCCTGGCTGCTGCCAGACACGTGACATTTCCATCCTGATCTAAGGAGGCCAAGGAACCCAAATGCATTATGGCCTTCGGTCGGGACCTGGTTCTCAACACAGCAGCACCAGAACCTCAGCTGCTCTTCAGCACACCTCTTCAGACACAAAAGGAAGCTATTTCCTAAGGAAGAGATCTTACTGCAGCACACGCATGGCCTAAGGGCTGATTCTCATTTTCCACAGTAGTTCCTGACACTGCCAAGCACACAACAAGGACCACAGTGTATATGAGAATCACATCTTGGCATGTCTGTTTCTGGTTTCCTTGGTCAGTTTGAAGAACAACTGAAAAGGACGAGTATGGAAGTTCACAAATTTGTACAGGAAATGGCTGTATAATGTCGCTATTGTTTGGCTGGGTGATGGCAACCAGATGGTGTCCTGAGGATGGACACACCAATGGCCGTTTGCAAACGCCACTGGTTCCTGCAATATTGCTTGTGCTACCAGAGCACATGAAACAGGGCAGTCGTCGTAGCACAAAGGGTGCCTCCAAAACTAACTCTGTCCTACCAGTGCAGTGTAACTCTTGCATCTGAAAAGTAAGGGGATGGATTTAAGGGAATAAAAGAGGAAAATGGTTAAAAACTCTATATAAACTGTGATTCACAGCCACAGCATTTGCCCATTATATCACAAACTGTAAAAGTTGCACTGTTTTCAGAGATGGAGTGTAATTTACTATTATTTCAACACTAGACTTTATAAGCCCAAGTGCATTCACCCACCCCATCAAGGTTCCTCACAGAAAATACATGACAAGCAAAGATGTGTATGGAAGCAAGCAGAAGATGGGCCAACGACTGCAATGAAGCTTCAGGAAATCCACTAAGAATTCACAAGGTCTGAGCCTCTTTGCACCATCTCTTGACAACTCACGCTGAAAGGCCACAGTAGTAGCTCTAACATTTTCGGTTTAATTATAACAATTTAGCTTAATTTGAATGAGTGTCAGTTCAGTACATATTAAACTTGAGACTGGCTAGCACATATTAACACAGTTTGATTTTGCTGTGCATTAAAGAAGAGAGTTTGTCACTGAAAATTCATCCCCGACCTCCTAATCATAGAATTCTATTACTTTTCTCTGAGATTTAAGACTATTTTGAGACTTAAGAGAAGGGAAACTATCCCATAACAGGAAAGCTCTCAGAAGGAGTGAGAATAGAACTTCTTTTTCTACTTTTATTTTGGCCAGAAGTGTTCCTATTCACACCAATGCTGTTCCAAACCCAGTGTTTCTATGCACAGGTGGTTTTTACAGCCTATACATCGCACACAGCAATGAAGTGATGAGATAGCTTTTTATTTAAGTGTTTTACCAGAAATAACTCAATCCCACAGTCAATAAAAAGTCCTGTAGTCTAAGATTACACTTTCCTGACGTTCCCAGTCTAACTTTTATAAATAACACCTAACTGTGCTCCTTCTGGACACTATTGCCACAGAAGATAGAATGGCCATCCAGCTCAGCTCCCACATGAGAAACTCTTTAATGGAGAGGTCCTTAGTGCCTTTTATTATCAACTGTGCTACTCCCAGATGTGATACGGCCTGGGCTGCAAAACTAAACCAACTGGGAAGCATCTCAGCATGAACCAGAGCCTTGTGAAAATCCCAGAGACCTCAGAGGAATGGAAAATTCACTCTATCACGAGGCTCTTTTTTGAGGAGTTTCTTCCATTCTCTTCCAACAGCAGCACTGCTGCAGGTCGAAGAAGGGCAGTGCTAAGTGTTTGCACAGTCTAAAGGAGAACCAGTGGCCAAGGACCTCTTCTGGATTAAGAACTAAAAAGATTATTGAGACTAATAAGGATATGGAAAACCTACTATGAACTGCGACCTCTCTGCACTTAACTAGCAAAGACAGCAAACACCAACAGTGTGATGTTTTGCCCCTTCTCCTGTTGGATTTAATTTATGCTATGTTACCTTAAAGACCAAAAGGAACCTAAAATGCAGATGTCAAATTAAAGTGACATAATTTATGGTCATGATTTACAATCTCTTTATTCACCTTCCAAGGCCAAATAGGAGGAGTTATAGAGCCTTAAGATAAGACTGAAATATGCTGATAATTCTCAGTATTTATTAGTCAAATTGCAGAATCTATCTAGCAGCCTCTGAGACAGAGGCCTGTCTTGTATTCTGATTCCTGTCTCTCTTCAAGAATCAGAATACAAGCACACTTCCAGAAGCGAGGCCAGCTGACCTTATGTCCTACTGAAACATCTATCTTAATCCTGTTAACAAAGTGACACCAGCTGCCAAATGACCTCAGTCCTCCCATTCCTCTGCAAAGCTCTCATACTGTAATTACCTCAGGCAAACCTGCCTTGTTTCTAGCTGTGCTTTTTGAATCTCACTTCTGACTTGCAACACATCCTAAATAAGAGGAACTAGATACAAACAGCACTCTTTTGTGAATAGGAAATACTCTGGGAAATCACGGTTAGCAGAAGCTTGTGCGTACATAAGGAAATCAGGCACACAAATAGGCACAGCAAAGCCAATTGTATGGCAATGAAGGAGAACAAGGTGCTGGCACCTCATTTGGACTGTATTTCTACCATAAATGTACTCTTCAGGTTTGTCTTTTTTTTTCCCCCTCTCCCCTTAGAAAAGGTATAGGAGAGAAAAACCAAACCCCTGTGAACAAGGAGGGCACAGGACAGACTGGATAGAAATGCAGCCTAACTTCTCTGCAGAACTGCTTTGCAAGACCCAAAAGTAAAGAACAATGCATGCATTTGCTGTGATGTAATTTTGGTTTGGCAGCTGATTAAAAAAAAATTCCTAAACGCAAAGTAAGAGGATGTGAAGAACAGAATTCTATGATCACGTAAACAGTTTTGGTTAAAATCATATAGGAAGATTTTTAAGGAATTTAAACACTTTGATAATTTGTGTGTTATTTGTGAAAACTGAGCTTCAAGATAAACTGGGAAAGATATGTGTATATGAATACTTGACCCTATTCTGTGCTTCTGTGAAGACAAAGAAAATACCCCAGATTATACTGGTTGAATAGTTCTTCCTGTTATGTTTGATAAGCATCAGATTTTCTTCTTAAGGGTCTCTCACAGACTAGCACCTTAATAAAAAAGAATTTGCTCTAAGTTATTAAAAATTATATTTCTCTGCCATTTTGTGTCCTTCTCATTGGCTTTATAGGCAGGAAAAGGTAGTTCATCCATAGCTTCCAGGTGAATCTGTCAATTATTTTAGTAGATTTTACAAAGTTGTAAGACCCAAAAGGAATTAATTGTTTTGTTACTACTACCAATAAAACATATTCCCCTCCTTTTCTAATTCACTGCAACAGAGCTCTGCTTTTGCATAACATCTGCAGGCTATTAGTTTTGCAACTGCAATCTGTAATTGCAAAAACATGTAATTTAGGTAGGGCGTGTGAATAGGATCCAGGAAAACCAAAGAGGATATAATCCAGATTCTTTGCTTCTCTAACAAAATGTTAACCCAAGTTTCTATATTTGTTTGCAAGACCTCAGGTCTCCTACTGCAGGCAAATTCTGGATTCCCAGAATTACAGCCCAATTGGAGACTGAGCCTCAAGTGATACAAACTAGAGTGGGCAGTGTTACTACAAACAAACACCTTATTTCCGCTGTTCTGCTTTTGCAGCTCTGCCACATAAAGCAGAGAGCCAACCAAAGCTCACAAACAATGTGGGTTTTACGGACATGCTCCTTGGATCCAGTATCATGAGATGGTCTAGACCGTAAAAAAAAACAAAAACAAAACAAAACAAAAAAAACAAACAAAAAAAAAACAAAACAAAAAAAAAACTTATTTCTCTCTAGACCAGATTTCCCATGAAACAAAATTTGGATGAGAGAAAGGAAATTTACCAAAGGCTTTCTCCAAATGCTGGATCAACATGACACTGGGGCTCTAAATCCATTTGCTAATGCAGCTGCACTATGCTTTCTCATTTTAATGAGCACAAAAGACAGCAAAGCACTAGAACACTTTGTCCAGACATGTGGTGAGATCTCCATCCTTAGAGGTCTTTAGTGGAGTCCACTAAATAGGTCACAGCCAACTTCACAGCACACTGGTGACAGCCTTTCCTCATGCAGGAATTTCCTTGGAAAGCAGAAGTCACACACTTTCTTACACAGAGAATGTGCCCATGCATACGGGTACACAGGAAAGCAAGTGAACTTTAAAATCCTGACGAGGAACAATTGGCCAGTTGAGTCACAACCTTAACCTTTTTTAAATGAAGACAGTTCATTTGATTACATTGCATTACATCCTAGAATATGTGGCACAAAATCTATCCCTGGTTTGAAATTACCGCCTTCTTGCACTCTGCATCAACGGCAACAGCTTTTCTAAAAAGCATGTACTCAGTGCATCGCATTCTATAAAGGGATTAAACAGTTCTTCAGCCCAAACACTGAATGTCAGCAGATGCATTATTGAGCTGAACACCTAGCATGGGATTTACCTTCAAACATGTTTGTGTCTTTCAAGAGTATGTCTTTTGCAGTCAGGTAATGGATTCTAATAAGATTTGAGGGGATAAAATGACATTTTGCCAACAGCAACTCAAATCTCAGTCACTGATGATACACATGGAAGAGGAAAGAAAAACTGAGAACAACAATGAAAAAGGAATGGCTTTCAAGACTGATGAGAAGTGAGAATGAAGTAACTGAATTTAACTTTAGGTCAAAATCATTATTAAATAGATGCAATTAAAGTTGCCTAACAGCATCCCAGTTCTACAAATTAAAATTCTGCTCTGTTGAAGGTTCCAGCCGGTTGTGAAACCCAGTGCTCTTTAACACAGGGTGCTCCTCTCTCTTCCCCCTGTTGGAAAGGCACAGTTTGCTACCGTTTGCCTGTGACTGTACAACAGCAGACAGTGGCAGGCTGATTCTAACCTATCACCAGCAAGATGCTGCTTCTGAGAGACCAACAGATGTACAGGAAATCAGCAGCAACAAATCTTTCCTAATTGCAAAGCAGATCAGCTGCGCAGACATATATCAGAGAAACTGAAAATTCCCTCAACTTTCTGGAAAGAGCAACAGACACTGTTAACTATCTGCAGATCTCCTCTTGATCACTGTCCTTTAGCCCTGAGGTACCTCTTAACCTCTGAAGTGTAATTCCTCTTCACTGAGATGGAAGGTAGCATCTCCCAGCAGTGACAAGAAACGAGGTTTGAATCACAGGTGGAAAGACGTGATACATGTATCACATCTGTGCATGTGACTATATCCATATTTATGTAGATCTGTTTATATAGATCTCCCACTCCTTCTACCTTCTGGCAAAACTGAATAAAAGTGTGCCTTTAAATAACTCCCAACAATAGGGACACCACTTTCAAAACCACAAAAATAAGAGAACGGAAAAAATACAGGAGAAAACACAACTAGATAACGAGGAAACAAACGCTCCTCCCAGTGAGCAGCAAGGCTGCATTTTTCCTTGAATCCCCTAGATTTACCCAGAGCTCTGCAATGACTTCAGCTCAGCCTTGGGTGGGTCTCTATACGTCTTGGCAGTGGGGACAGGCGAAGCTCCTACGCCGCGATGGCTGGACGGTGGTCTGACACACAGGGGCCAGGGCTGGTGCTCCAAATCCAAGCTGCCTTTTATTTTTCTTAAAATGTCAGTTCAGAGACAACGAGGTTTTAATATCAAGATGCAGTGGGCCGAACTGAAATTTGATGGCAGCGTTTTAAACTGTGCAACGTGGATCACATTACGAATGCTTGTTGGAAAGATGTTTCTCATTCTGCAGATCCCAGGACATCTGTATGGCTGAGGATTCATCAACTATTCATAGTTTCTTCTCATTAAAGAGATATTCACTATAATACTGTCAAAGAAGCTGTCACCTCTGTTACTAATTATTTCAGTTAAATCAAGAGAGCGAAGATGAAGTTTCTTTTCATTTTTTTTGGCTGTTAGCTTGCTTGACCTACATTTACACCAGCCTGACAAGCTTCCTCCTCTTCGAGTTTGTAGCTGAATTTCAGTTTTAAATCTCAGCTCTGAGTCCAGTGTTGCTGCCAAATGCCTGCTCTGTTTGAGTTTCTAGTGTTGCTGAGGAAGATGTAAATCAGTTCTAGAAACAGATTTCATTTTATAAGAGGAAAAATGTCTGTAAACATTAATCTTTTTTCCCCCCAAAACAAAACCTGACACCAAAACAAGAAAATAATCCAATGGAAAAGAGCCCTTACAGGCATAAATAAGTTACATAATTAACTCACACTTGGTGGCAAGAAGGATCTGGATGCCTGACATTGGGCGTTCTTCCTTAATCACCCCCAATCTACCTACAGACACCCCTAATTAGTGCACTTCAGAGCAGCTGAGCACAGCCAACAGAGAGCTGAGCAGCCAGCCCAGCCTCCAATGGGCACCAGGAGTGGAAGGCTTCCTTCTTTCTTCCTCAGTGCCTCCTGCCTTCCCTCTGCCAGCCTCTGGCAGCTGTCAGACTCCCACAAGTCCCCTGACCTACATAAACAGCAGAAAAGCAGCTCAACTTCTCCGTAGGCTACTCTTCTGAGAACATTAAATGGCTCAGAGGAGGATGCACACCAGCACACACAACCACGGAAACAACAGCATTCTCCTGGCGGTGACACACAGCATAACATTCTCACTGGTACTGCTGGAAGCAGCTCACCTAGCCAGGGAAGGAAAGGCATCCTCCACTTTTGAGCAGTGGTGGGAATTCATACAAGCCCCATACCGCGCTGTGGGGGCCAAAACTTTCACAGCCACATTTCTCGGCCAAGACAGCTGTTATGCAAAAAGCTCTCTCCTGTGACAATAGTTCACTTGGATCGTGTGGGAAGCCTGACTGATAAGAGGATAAGCAGGGCCTGATCCAGGGGGTGTAAAGTGGTGCAGGAATGCCGAACTCCTTGCACATCTCGTGATCGTGCGCATGACCAAGAGCCTGTCTGCTGCAGCAATTGGCTGAGCCAGATTGTAGGCACCAGATTAAAGAGAGTGAAAGGTCAGCTTTTGGAAGATAAATATGTAGGGAGATAGTTTCTTGCACGCTACTCAAAAGACATCAAGCTATAGCAGTCTGGGCCTGACAGTCCCCGGAGTACTGCTCTTCCTGGAGAGCAATATGTTTTCTTCTATCAGTACTTGCCAACTCTTAACCACATTTAAAACATAATGGCTCAAGAAAATAGGAGCCTTTCATCTCCCCACTTAGGGCGAGATTAATTTTTTCCAGCTTTAGCTGTCTGACAGAGTTGTCTAGGCTCCCTTTAGAATCCAGAGGAGTGAGGCACCCCCAGAAGGAAATTCAGTCCACGGAGCAGTAGGTGTTTGGGATAGGTGGGAGAAATTGGGAGGGGCCTTTCTGTCATCAGACTTTCAGGTCAAAGAAAGGCTCTACTGGAATTCTAATCACAGAATGAAGATTCAAGGAATGATGCCAGAACGGTTTTAGACGAGTAGATACAACGGTGAACTCCTAGGCACTGAGCTGATGAGTGCTCTGGCAAAATAACTGATCTGACTATGTGGGTAACATTAATTGCATAGGCATGTCTGAAAGCTACAGATCTCCTGCTTTGTTTTATCATCTGAACCATGCTCCTGTGTGAATCCTACCCTCCTTTTTTTGTTTTTACTACTGCAGTAGTTTTAACCCTACACAAAAAGATTGAACATCATGGACTCACCACAGTGCCTGCAAACTATCAGAGGAGTACTGAGCACCTTGAAGGCATTACATTCCAATCCTCTCCTCAAACGCAGCTGGAGACCCACTCAGTCTGTCATGAACCAATTTAATACGCACAGTCTCTATTCTATCACCCCAACTCACCAATGAAAATACCAGACAGCACAGGATACAAGAAAGTTTGAAGAGCCTTACGCAGTAAATACTTCTAGTCTCACATAATGCAATCAAACCTCTCTGCTGCATGTAGATTTTGTTAATTTGACATCTCAATGTGTTTTCAACCAAATCACCATGTACTCCCCTGCTCAGGATACCACCAGCACTGCTGCCAAAAGTTAATTCAAGATAGAATCATAGAATTAACTAGGTTGGAAAAGACCTACAAGATCATCCAGTCCAACCATCCACCTACCACCAATAACCCTGCTAAACCGTGCCTCTCAACACAACGTCTAAACATTTCTTGAACACTTCCAGGGACAGTGACTCAACCCAGATATACCATCTACTCAACTTTTTCCTCATCCAGACCACCAGCTGTAGGAGAATATAGGAAGAGTGTGGAGAACAGGATACATCCTAAATGTGACTAGCATCATCTGATGTACGCTCCAGCAGGCTACTGAATTTCCTGAAGGTTCTAAGTCACCTTTGGCTTAGTTTCATGACCCATGCCCACACAATTTCTATCAGAGATAAAGATTTTGCATCTAACTAATCAGGCCTTCAATGCGAGGGGATAGAGAGAACAGTAAAAGCTTCATGCTGCTTCATTCTGGTGGACACGCACTCTTTCACTTACATTCCTCCTTGCTCTTTGAACCTCTCCTGGCTCTGCAGAGCTACCCCTGAACATGCGCAAAGGCAGCGTGAACTCCAGGCAGTCCCCGAGCTGCAGATCATTTCCCTCCATTCCTATGATCACACAGAATTATGTTTACAAGCATACGAAGAGTGTACACAGCCCTAGAAAAACTGCACATGCCACTGCTGGGAGGGAAACACAGACAAGGTGCACAGTAACTTATTGTTTGATGGGTTGGATTCAACAGTGTGATTTCATACAAGTCAAAGTAGGCGCACCAAGGTGCAGGCTGCTTTCAAACAGAACGAGTGCTACAAGCAAGTAAAGGTGATTTCTAACAGCATCAAACAAAAGTTGAAGTGCCACAGCCGAGATTCAGCGTTGGTTTTTTTTTTTCCTCCTTTTAACCCATATCCATCTTATTCTTAGACCCCTATTTCTTAAGAGAATTAAGTTAGTTACAGGAATTGACTTTTATAAGCCAACAGGTAAGTTCTTAAATCAACTACACAAGACTTGGAGAGCCTTGTAAGTCATAAGGGCTGTCGGTTTTGAGCCATGTGAAGAGGTCCTGAATTTGCAGGAAGGTGATGGACAGCAATGGTTACACTTGCGAGGAGAAGGGACAAGGCTGCTGGAGGGAATCAAATGCTGATTATTCGACAACATACAGGACATCAGACTGTTCTCCCTGAAAAAGTCTGCATGCTTACTTTCCTGCTTACAGACATGCACGTGCAAGATAACAAGAAGGAATTATACAAATACTTTTTACATGTTTGTTTTAACCTTTTGACAAATCTCATGCTGTGGGTAACTCCCATCCTGGACCGTCACACGCAACAGACATAAACCAACATGACACTTAAACAGACGTACCCTGACACAATGCTACCAGAGACTTCCTAGCTGGGTTAACGCTCCATTTTCAGCACCTGCAGTACTACCTCTGTGTTTTGCCTGAATGTAAACGGTTCCCTTCTGTATGTGCAAACGTAATTCTTTACAATTTTTTTACTCTTCTAGAGCCACACTTGACTGCCTTAGAATTTTACACAAAGAAAACTGTTGCATCTGCCCATTTTCTACAAATGACAGCACCTTTACATTCCATTTCATTTTTTATACATGTTTCTCCAGGTTGGCTTGAGAATTTAGAAAATTCTTACCTACACTTTAGGCAGCACCTTGGTTGCTTGCTGGAGAGTTACAGCTGGTGAGCACATACTAAACAGATGGTTTAGCAAAAGCAACAAGAAACCCATGTTGTATTTTCCTAATGTTAAGGAGATACCCTTCTAGAGACATGGGACCCAGACTGCCAGAGACAGCAAAATGGCTCTTTTCCAACCGTGTTTTCAACAATCACCTGCCCAGGGATTAATTCCTGAGCAAAAAATCCAAGTTCAAGCACTCAGGACTGTTCTTAGAAGGGAGGAAAGCTACACACAGATTTCCTGGGAAGTTTAAAGCAGTGCCTCCCAGATGCTAACAAATGACTCAGCCCAGGGAACTCCGTACTGGCCAAGGCTTCAGGAAAGGAACTATCAATGAGGCACGGCTTGGGAATGTCCATTTCTAGAGCCTCACAGGACAGTACTGTTTAAAATACAGAAGCATGGCTGGACTCAATCAAGAGAAGATGGACTGTGCACCTTCCTTGTACACATGGTGCTCTTGGCCTGCCTACAGCTTGAGGTCTTTTTCGGTTTTATTAGATACCCCCCCCCTTCTGAGATAACTGACACTCCAGACTTTACTGTGGATTGTGGAGCTTTGTTTAGTGGAGCTTTGCAAAGAAAACTCCCACATGATTTAACACAAGCCATTTCCACCTAAGGCTCTCATGGTGCAGACACTGAGTTGCTCACATGCCCCTCTTACACAGCTCTGCCTTCTCTTGGTGAGAAGCACTTGTGTTTTTTAGTGCCAAAATTATTCACTGATCTGTTTGCCATCAGAACACAAAGAAGATTTCCTGAGAAGTGGTTTTTAGCATGAAAGATTTCTCATCTTAGCCCTAGATATTCCAAATTCTGGATAGCTGATCCAAACCCAGAGTTTCCAGCAGCCATGCTGTCAGAACTGGAGTTCCCCACCTAGATGGTGAGCAGCAAGTCACACCAGGCGCCAGGTAAGGCCATCTCATTCTCAGACTTGTCTGCACACATCCTATTGGGAGCCTTCCCGGAAGTCTGTTTTAAAAGAAATACCTGAGGGAGAAGCTGCTACGAACAAAGACAGAAAGTATCCACACAGGATTCTCCGAAAGAACTTCTAGCTACAGTGGATACACTTCTGGAACAGACCTATCCTGACGCTTCGATAAAAACACAGTGAAGAGATTGCATTCAGAGAAAAGAGCCTACTGCTTTCTAGGAGTCAGAGAAAGCAGACTGAGGTCCTAAAGAGTCCTCTAACTTTTCTTACCCCTTTATGAGCACGAAGCAGACTTCTGCAGCCTGTCCTATCCCAGCAGATAGGCTACAAGCAACCAAGAGTCCCAGAAGTGCAGAACAACTTCTCTGTTTCAGTCTCAGTTTTAAAGACAGTTACTAAGTTTTAAAACAGTCTAAAGATAAAAAACGTACAGTTCATTTTATCACGCCTCCTACCCTAGGAATAACTGATTTAAAAATAAAACCTGGAAGGCTCAGGAGTTCTGTTTGGTCCAGTGGGAGCTGGTGATAATCTGTGCACACTCATAATAGCACCTGGGCTCTTAATTCAGAAAATAAGCTTTGTGTGTTGTCCAGCTAAAAATTCGGCAAAAAGATTAACTCCAAATGGAAACAAATAACTCCATCTGACCAGAATTAACTCTAAATGTGGTTGTAAGCCTTTAAATAATGATCTCAAATGTAAGACTATAAGCATGATTAACATATGCTAAAAGGTAGGATTTGTGTCACATACACATACACTGCTTAGGGAAACCAAGAATATATGCATGATGCACATTTTATTTTTATAAAGACTCTAGCTAGGGCTGCTGGACAAAAACTGAAAACAACCAGAAAAAAAACATTAAGTACTCTGAAGCCGTGAAAGCATGAAGTTCTAATAAGAAAATAAGCAGGGGTATTTCAAGGTGCTCTCTGCATATACTGTCAATGAAGTTGTGTGAAAGATCATGGAGGTCATTTTTTTTCCACACAGGAGCTCATTCCTACCATACACTAAGTTAATGCCTTACTGGTTACTGCAGCTATGGAGTCAAAGGTACTATTTATGTCTTCATGTAGCTAGGACTCTGTCAGTGTCAATTCCATAATTAAATACTGCTACAGATCATAAACAAGAGTCTATCATTCCATTCTGGGAACTGCTCAGAATAATCTCAGCCAAATTTGCTTCAATGAATACAGTGCTATCATTGAAGAAAAAAGCATTACTATCTGGCATTATTAAAATATTACTAAATTTGGTCTCTTTCCTGAAGAGAGAGACTGCTTCAGAATTGCATTTCCACTGCGTGCTCTACTTCAAAGCCCTTTACACGTTTGTGGACAGTCCACTTTCCTGCACAATTTGTTGTTGGCAAGTGCCTGCTCTCCACTCCTCCCGAGACACTGCTGTCACGTTCCTGCACTGAGACAATTTCCACTTTATACTCACTCTTCCTCCCATACTTCCCAATTCTATTTCTCTATCCTACATCTGCATCTATTTCACAAGCAGTGGGTATTTTACAGGGGCTTTCCAAAACCAACAATCTTCCTCTATTTCTTGCCCACAACTCTTTGTCTGTCAAGCGTACAGCAGATTTTGAATAAATGTATGCTATTACTGGTCACATCTGTCTGCAACCAGTTTGGGTTTTGGAGACGATTTTTGCAGTACGTTCTATTTTCACTGTAATTATCTACAGTGTATGTTGTCCTTCCAAACACTAGTTTAAAAATAACAAAGTATTAGTTAGGCCTGGGACATATAAGGCTGAAAGAAGTTCAGTGACGGCATTAATATGTTTCATGGAGTTCCAGCAACCATACAGAAGACAAACGACTCAAGACTATGCACACAAAAGTCAAGAGCGCCTCTTGGTCCACGCCAGACATATTCAAGTGACTTGCTGTCTGTACTTATACATATGTCCTCAACACCACATTTATTCTCAGTTTTATTTGGAGGACAGCAGGATTCAAAGGGACTCCAAGGAGATAAAAAAATCAGAGTGACGACAACTTTGCATCCAAAATGTCTTGGAGAGCTAACAACACAACAGACACTTCCAAATGAAACAAAACCGCACTTGATGCGACAGGCATTACGTCCCTCCTCAGGAACGCTTTTGCGTTCTTGTTCTGGTCCTCCTAACCACTGTTTGCATCGGGCTGAGCCAAACAGCTGCTGCCCGGAAGAGGCTACAGTGCAGCTGGTACTTGCTGGCTGCTCCTCCTTGGTGTCTGCTCCGTAAATCCAAGGTGCCTCACCGCTTGGCTCCTGCTCTTCCGTCTGCCTCGGCCTGCTTTCCTGGATGCTAGCCCTCTAAAGCAAATGCATGGCTCTTGTTTCTGTACCATTGAGAGTACGCTCCCAAGGCAGGACAAAACTTCCAGAGATTGCAGAGTAACAGCAGTGAAAAATAAGGAACCACCAGAGGCTCTGTTGGAAAACCCCATAAGGCACTGAAAGAAATGCTTTCTAAGGAATCACTGGTCTTTATCTACAAACATAGAAAAAAGTGCCATTCTGAGCTGTTACTTAAACTTGGAGTTGTTTTCTTAAGCATGCATTTTGATAATCCCAGGATTAAAGCAGGGCCACTTGTATACTGTAGACTAACATTAATTTTAGATTATTACATTTCTTTCTGAGGACTTTCAGATTAAGCAGCAGCCTTAAGCAGCTATGAAAAGCAACATTTCCCAGCTGCGTACCCAGAATACCACGGAGAACCCTCCTCTTCCCATCACATTTGACATCCAGCTCTCACTTGCTCCATGCCTACCAGAAATACTCTATGCTAGGGAGGGTAACAGCAAGAAAGGCCAAAAACAAAGCTCATTTTGTATTTTCAGAGGAATACCGGAGCTTTGGGAGGAGAACATTCCCTCTGATGTGGAGAGAATCTACAGTTTAGCCAAGAGAACTGGCAGCAAATCACGTAGCAAGGCAGGATTCATTTTCACTAGTGTCACTTAGATGGAAACAGGAGGTTTTCATAAAAGATTTTCAAATTTGAAAGTCAATTGTAGCTCTAATTTGACAATGACTTGCTCGTGAGACTCAGGGCATGATGAAGCACAACCACACACACTGCTTTCCTTCTCAGATATTTTCCAGAGGCCAGGATCAGCTCCATAGAGAAGACAGGCTAAAGGGTGACCTTTTTTTTGAAAGTGACAAGCAGTTTTACTATGGATACTACGCCCTTAGCCTCGGGTCTTTTAGTACATATAATTCGCAGTGTCTATACACTATATAGGACAAGATCTTAAATTCCTACGGTAAAATCATTTTTCCTCTCAAACAGCTTAGGTCAGGTTTCACAGGAGAAATGGGAGTTTTTAAAATCTTTCAAAAACCTGCGTTTTAACTTGCAAGCAGCTACAAACTCACAAGACACAAATGTACAAATTAGATACTTTGTCTTTAGGAGCAGCAATGCTCAAAAGTCTAATCCTTGCATTTTATCTGAATGGGAGACCAAACGATACAACCTTATCCACAGAAATCCCCAAAGTACAGAGAAGAAAACTACAAGTTCAGTGACAAAACACCCATTGCTACAAATGTAACAAAATAGGAGAAAAGTATGTTAGAACTGAACGTCTGGATAGGAAACATCATCTGAAGCCAACTCACTACAATACATTTTTGCCTGCAGGATGCACGTGGCATCAAGTCTGCAACAAACTGGAACCTGTCTCGCTTACATTCCCTGAATAAGTTCAAACTACTTCCAAATCTGTGTTTGTAGCACAGCAAAGTACTGCCACAAGCATTTCAGCCAAGGAACATCTTGCAGCAGCAGTGATTTGGTCCTTCACAGCAGCTTACCTGATGACAGAACAGATAAATTATTCCTAATTGGAAAGAGGAACAAGGTCAGATGACATCTGAAATGACCTTCATTGCTTTGCTTTTCTTGTGCACACCTGTTTTAACACTGGGAACGTCACCGCTACTATCTGAGCTTTGGCTGCCTTTTTAAGAAGTGGATACAGCACAGAACTGCTCTGAGACCATGGCTGCACTGTCTCTGACCCACTGGAAATGCAGGCTCTCCTCTTGTTTTCAACACGCTGTAATCTTTTGCTGCCTGAAAATAATGTATCGTCCAAAATACAATTAACATGACACAAGCTTATTACCAACAAAAGCAAAACACAAATTAGATATTTTATTTCTAACACACTGAGTGTGTGAGGAAGATACTGACAAAGAAAGAAAAAAAGCTCTCATTTAAATTTGGTTTAATCACTTCCGTAAAAGCTTGTTTGCAGAACTTGAGAAACCCTTAATGTTCATTCCAGATGTTGGCTTTTAGGACCAGAAATTCACATTTTCAAATAAAATATTTGTCTGAAGCTCTATGGTTTATGTGCCACAGTACTGAAGCAGATTTGCAAAGTGAGATTCTGGTTCTATTGAAGTTGGTAATGGCTTTGCCACTGATTTCCATAGGGCCAGCATTAACCTTGCTCTAACGTGTAATAACCAGAATCAAATTTTAATATCCATTTTTTACTGCAATATACTGTAAGATATTGTATGTGCACTGCCATTAAATGTAGTTGGCAAGCTTTAATACCAGGAGACATCTGTGCTTTGAAATAAATAGAGAAATTACTGAGAGGGAATGTTAGCGGCCTTTTACATTCCCCAAACAGATCAGACTTTAAGCCACGATTCCATTAATATCAGTAATTACACGCTTATGCTAAAAAACGCCATTGTCCTTAATAAGCCTATAATGATGTTAGCCAAGCATCTTTGACAGAGCCTCCCAGGACAGTGAAATCTACTGCTTAGCCATGGGAGGTGGGGGGGGGATTCTGCCTCTAACCACACAAGAGAAGTGGGGGGATTTGGAGCAGCATTTACAGTTCAAAGTAAATTGGAAGGGTTGTTTTCTTCTGTGATTTACTTAATTGCCTTTAATTGTTAGCTATTTGTGTTTTAAAAAGCAGCTAACATTAGCCAGGAAGCACAAGATTTTCCTCAGAAAAACTCTATTCCTACATCTCATGCTCTTTTCTTACCTTTTGTGCTCAATCAGCAGGAATGCTCACTCTCTCTGAGCATGATACTACCAAAACTTCCTCTTGCTTTCACAGCAATCTTTGTGCAGTTATCTGTGACTCACTTGGAGCCATCACTAGCAGAAATTCATTCCTACATATGTAAGCTACTAAAGTAATTCCAGAAACAATGGCAAGGTCTGAATGCTCTGGCAAAACAGATGTGAGCTCTGGAAAGAGAGCAGTTTCTACGACAGGCAGTGCCAGGCTTATAGGGTGACTGCAGTGGTAGCCAGGTGCCTCTCCTCCCAGCTCACAGAGCATGTTACCTCAACAAATCTGAATTTCACAGCCATGTTCCGCTGGAATTTTAGAACAGATCAAGCAGACTTGGTAAGGCGTTGGCAAAGCTAGACACTGAACTCTGTCTCTTAGACCTGGAAGAAATGAACAGAGGAGAGGGTTCAACACCGACTGGAGACTCCAACATGCTTCAGGGAGATGACAGATCTCCACTTGGCCTCCATTTGGTGACAGCAAGGGGAAGCAAACAAACTCAACAAGTCAGAAGGCGAGCTCTTCACACCCAAAAGCTGTCTTTTCTGCTAACAGCAGTATTTCCAAACATTTCTACAAATCAGAGTATGAGAACAAGGCATCCATCTCCATGCCATTCTCATCTGGCTACAGCTAGCAGCAGAGCTTGAATCGCTGTGCTCTTTTGAAAGTTGCATGGCAACTTTCTTTCATTATTCACTGCACAGACTTCTCAGCTCTGATCACGCTCTTAAAGCCAACCCAAAGCAACACAGCTTAGATCCATTCTGTAAATACATGGCTTCCGAGCACTGGACCATTTGGGGACAGCAGGAGAGAATACCAGGTAATGTGTATCTTGTTACATAGCTAAGTGTCAGTTTCTGCAATGCTAAGGGAAAGCTGAACACAAGGGCTTCCTAAAAGCTGGAGAAATAATGAAATTAACAAGTTAACATCTCAAGAAGTAAAACATCACAAGCCCTGCCTGTGAGGGACGTTGGCTTCTGAGGCCTGGCAGAGCTGGGAGACAACACTGACCTCGTTCAAGAATTCTTTGCTTGCCGTCAGCTACATATTTCTTGTGGTTAAAATATGACATTACAGCGTCTCCTGGCAATAGCAGAAAATAAATTTTGTAGACTTTCAGTGAAAGTCCTTCTTCGTGTATGGTCTCAGTTGATCCAAGTACTACTTTATCTTCCTCTGACCTTCTTATAAAAAGGAAAAAAAGCCAACTCCAACTGTGGTATGTGCACTTGCAAGCTTTCCAAAGCACAGAGAGAAAAAATGGAAGAGATCATGAGAAATTCAGTCTTATAGGAACCACCAAGCATCACTCAGGGACAACAATGTGCCTGTGAGCTTTGTTCCCCAACCTTGCATCTTCAGAAGCCCAAGTCTAGTCGTGTAAGAGATGCATGGGCAGTCCTAGCAAACAACATTTTCTTGAAGATCCAGGGAAGTGAAGGGCACAGCTTTTCTACTGCAAGTAGGAGCATCTAGAAAACTCACCAAAAATGTATTACATTTCAGCACACAGACCAGGGACAGACACTGGGTTACACAGTACTGCACACAGAGCACAAAGCATGGGGATCCCAGACACACAGGGTGGAAGAGAGCTCTGCAGGCTCACATCACCAATACCAGAACCATCCACTCCCTGAGACTCCTAACTGTATGATTCCTGTTCTTTTGTATACTTCTGTTAATAGTATAACAACTTAATAAATGCTTGGGAGAGCCTGCATGGCAAACAGCCAGACAGGAGAACAAAACCCATCACCTCTAGGCATCGCCTCTACCTTGGCAAACGAGCAAGTAAACACAAGAGAACTGTCCCTCAACATTAAGAGGAAATCAGTCCCCTCTCAGCTCCTAACCATGAGTGAAGAGGGAACGGGGTCCAGAAAAAATGGTGCCATCAGTGCTGAGGTGAAGGACACCCCCGGCTGAGGCCCAGCTGGTGGCTGCCTCAGGCTCTGCTGGGCTCCTTTTGCCTGTGCTCACAAACAGTCCAGGCCAGCCATCTCAAAGTGCCTCCGGGCAGAACTTGTCACAAGATCAGGTTTGCCCTATAAAGTAACAAATGAGGCGGTACATAAAACTGCTTTTGATTTGAGGACCTTTCATTCATAAAACAAAAATACCCACAGCTTTGCTACCAAACAAACTTCATAGATGGTTTTTAAAAGTCCCCAAACATCTCCCTGTAAGAGAGCAGAGCCAAGCGATGGGAATTCTGTGGCACAAGGCTCACTCGATTTCCAAGAACAGCTCTAAGTCCAAATGAAAGCTGACAATTTCCAGGTCATTAATCCAACAGGACATACAGTGTAAACAGAACCTGTGTACCAGCACACACATTTGGGTGGACTAGAGCCACGACAGAAAGTGAAGAATTAGACAAACGATGTTCTGCTTTTTATTTCCAGTTTCCAGTAAAAACTTCTATTATCAATTCTCCACTCCCTTCTACTCATCCTCAGGATATGCAGAGCCTGGTGCTGGCTGTATTTGTGTTGTTAGCTGAAAGAACAGCAGAACATGCCAAGTGTTTAATAACAAAATTCCAGCCTTGTGACACAACCTAGTAATCCCAACACTGGAAACTAATCTCATATTTCTACTCAACCCTTAATAAAACCCTAATCCTAACAAAAGTACCACTATTTTTTTTTTTTTTTGCCTGAACCTTTTCTAAATACATCTATCTCACATAATTAGAAAGTTACTGTAGACTAGACCAAAGAAGGATGTGTTACACAAACTTATGTATGTACATCTATTGATTTACACGGGGCAGAGTGACAGAAGACTCCTGAGCCAGGAAGAAATAGCATCTCAGATTCAGCAATTTCCTTCTAAATAATCTTTTTGGAAACAGTATGACAAACGTATCTATACAAAAAGCAATAAAATTCTGTATGGCAATCACTGTTTTCACCGTCTGGAATCCTAAGTCATGCGTTCTGATTTCTGCGTCTTCTCTTTGAAGGTGTGGGGAGATGATTCAACTGGAGCAAAAGAAGACATTTCCATTCTCAGCTTAGAACAGATCCCTCCAACTCAGGGTGCTAAGAGTTGAAGATGCACTGCCTAGTATTGCTGGCTGAATAGCAGCCACAGGCACTCTTCTACTGCCACCGAGCTGCTTGGCATCCCACCGCACAACTGAGTTTCTTGTGTGCATATAATAGAATGCCCTTAGACAGGCACCAGAGACTTGGCAATGCTCAAGCTCCTGGCCTTGTAAAAGCACACATATATGCATGCCACCCCGTCCATGCCCATGCCTGAAGCCATCAGGAAAGAGGCCAGCTGAGAACATACTTATTTCACAGGAGCAATATCAAGTGAGTGGTTCCACCGACCTCAGGCAAGGACTGCTTGTATGTGGATGAGCTGCTGCAGCTACAGCTACCACCTTACTGCTTCCTACCACTCAGTCCCATGATGAGGAAATAAACAAGGAGTTGCAGGGTCCTAGGAAAACATTAGCTGCGAATAAGCATGTATGTAACAATTCTCTTCTAATATTACAACCACAGAATAGCAAAGCAGGAGGCTTAGCAAGCTAAGACCCCAGATTCATGCCTGGGCCAAATATGCATTACAAACAAGTCTCAGGACTCATCAAGACCTCTACAAAACAAAGGAAATAAACTCTCCCACCCACCAGCTGCTGCCTGAACCACTGTTTGCTTTAATGATTTCTATCACCAGATCCCAAGCAGCTTGTCACTCTTGTAGCTTTCCTTGCATCCAGACTATTTAGGTTTGCAGCACAGAAACTGTCATCAAATACTCAGAATTCCAGTTTTAAAATAGCGCTTGCTGTCTCTAAGTGTGCTGTAGGTGTGAGAAAGTGCCTACCAAAGCTGTAGCACAAGCCTATCCTGTGTCCCAGCACAAGAGCTCACCTGCCTCAAACTGAAAGTCACAAAATAACAGAAAAACTGTACCACTGCATGAAGTCCTGTACAATATAGGACGCAGAAAATCTCAAATGGGAGTATTTTAGGGGAAGATAGGAATAATATTATGTTGAGCTAGCAGAAATAATTTGTGCACAGAGTATATTTATTCCTATTCCCTGAAGCATAAAAAATTTATTACACCTATTAAACAAATATCCAGTTAACTACTCTGACTATTGGCCTGCTACCGCATGTAAGTGTTTAACCACAGGTTGGACCTGAGTGAGTGTTACACTGGGACCTCAGTGAGTATTGCACAAACCCAGAACTCTATGCCCTGTTCTCAATGCAGGCATGAGTTTGCCAAAGGGGAGTTATCCTTACAAAACTTTGAACACACCCTTCATTCCCACCAAGCATCTGGCTGTAATATTGCTGCGGTAAGGAGCTCTACAGAGCAATACAAACACTTATTTTTCAAGCTGTTGCCTCTCAGTTTCAACAAATGCTCTTTCAGTCATCTTGATCATGTTAAAAAAGAAAATTGGTTTGGCCCATTTGGTACTTTAAACATGTCAAATCAGGGCTGGGAGAAGGGTGTCTGAGAGGAAAAAATTGGCAAGGCAGATTTGCCAGTTTGGCAAAAGCAAAAGCCCATGGGACGCCCTTTCCCTGGGCATCTCTCCTTTCTTTCCAATTTCCTTGCAGCCTGCCCCAGCGCTTTACAGCTGCCTCTACCTGTCTCATGCTTCTGGACACAGGCAGGAATAGCAAGGGGGCCTAGGATGTCAGTGAATGCACACAGAGAAAGATTGCTGGATTCTGAGTAGTTTGTCCTGTATGACAAAACAAGTCTTGATGCTTGCAGCCCCATAGCAAGCAGTTCCTTGCAGAGCTTCTGTGCTCTTCTGTGATTGCCTTCAACATCTGTTTTATCACCTTTTCAAAAACGCAAGCAAAATTCAAAAGATGACACAAAACAGGCTGTGATACTTTCTGAACACTCCTATGAATGGAAGGTTGAAACTTCCACTTAGGGTGTACTGCGCTGAGAGTCATGTACTTTGTTCCCTGCAGAGGCAGCTCCTTAAACGCTGTAGTAAGATACTTGTTCACACCACCCTGAAACGCTTGCCAGGATTTACTGCCACAATACAATGAGGTACATGTGCACAACTGAATGCCTTTAAGCACAGCTCTGTGCCTCCGTACTGACGTACACACTAAAAGAGCTTTTAACACATTTACAACACACACAAAAAGGTTCCGCCTCTTTAGAGCTTCCTGTGCATGGCCATGTACAGACTCTCACTCCAAACTGTCAGTGTGTTCCTCACTCCCTTCCCTGCCTGCATAATCCATAATAGAAACATTGCACATCTGGAAAAAAGAGCAGGCACAGGAAGAGCAATGAAAGTCTTCACTGGAATTCTTGCAGAGTAGCAGGAATCACACACAGGCCTTGAAGGATTTTATGACTGTGTTGAAAAAGTTATTCAATCTGAAGGCTCAGTACTCCTACTGTAACTATGATGAGGGTGAACAACTCGCTCACTTAAGGTATTAACTCTGCCAGTCAATACTAACCTTTCAATAAAGGTGTCTAGCAATTAGTCCCATTAGAAACTCATACATAATATACGGAGTTTACCTACCGCTCACCTGATAAAATTGCTTTAGCGTTTTACTTTAAAAACTGTGCAACGAGGAATACAATTTCTTTGCAGACAGTCTCTCACCTCCAGATACTCCAACCTCAATCCTGCTTCCCCTGTCCCTGGCTTTTTCATGCAATCTCATGTTGTACTGCCCTTGCATTACAATGTTTTCCGCAAAGCTCTCTTTCCACCCTTCACTGTGACAGGCATATTTGAGAAGACCATCATCTGGCAATTTTACTGTGAGGGTTATATCGAACCATCACTTATGAAGAAGCAAGTTTAGCTTCAAGTTTGATTACAACATCTTTTGTCACAAGACATGCAGTGTAACAAACAGACTGAGGGATTCATATAAAAGACCAGCGATGAACAACTACACTTACTCTGCGAAATGACACCACGTAGAATGTATCTTCCTTTCTGTGAATAGCTTCAAAGAAGTCCTGATAGCTCCTTGGAGAGGCATAATACACTTGCAGCTCATTCCCTGAGTTCCTGCTGAAATAAAGAAGGGAAGAAAGTAATTATTTTAGACACAAAAAAGTTAACTTCAGTGAGAAAATGGCTTTAAAACACCGGCTTTTCAAAAAACAGCAGCTCTTTATCCATTGAAGGAGCATGAAGAACAATAAACGCAGGTGAAGACAATGAGATCTACTGAGCACTTTTTGAAAGTTTAAAGTGCTTTCAAGGTCTTGCCTTGGGAAACTTCATCAGGCTTAATTTTAATCATGCTTCTGAGGCTCGCAAAAACACACTTCCTAGCTTAACAGAAATAAAAAAGTTTCAAGTCAACCAAAAACGTCTGGAAATTTGTGATGACTTCTGAAAAAAGATTTTAGCAAATTTTAGAACAAGATGATCTGAAATGAAAAATCAAACAAAAAATCAAATGAAAAATCAGTGTTTTTATGGTTTTTATTGCTAAGAATTTAAGCCAAGCAAACTGAAAGGAGCGCAAAGTTAAACACAGAGTTTTTCATGTGACAATCTAATCTTCTCCATCATCCACCTTCCTCTTTGCATCTCCGGTCAGCTCAAAGAGTTGCTCTTGATTTTCAGTTCAGACAGTGGAGGAAAAAGAAGACATTCACAACGTTCATATAATCCCCACTTATCTTTTTCACAGTTCTCCTCTTAAATATCCCAGACGTAAGGAAAATACACTGTAAAAAATACTCTATGTGAAAACACTAGCAAGTCATGTAATCCACTGTTTATTTTGGAAAGGTGAGAAATTCCCAGCACATTTTGCTATCATCCTGCTCCCATTCAAAAATACCACATTTAATCGAACTGGAAAGCTGTACTTAGACAAACCATTAGCTGGATCTTCAACCAGTCATTTTAATTCTTTCCCACTTTAATAGCATACTATCTGTTTGCAGTATTTGTGGCAAAAACACTGATGAGACTATTCCTCCCAAGCTGTCTGGTGCTGACCCAGATTCTAAACTATGGTGGCTGATGTAGATTATTGTGGTACGTTTCTAAAATATACATAACTATGCCTCTCAAACAAGGCTCAGATCTATCATCAAGTGATTTTCTTGCACAGTAGTAATAGCAGGCCATCATGCTCTCTGCTTCTACTGCTCATCTAGCCCTGTAGCAATAGGAGTGCAGCTGCCAAACCAGGCTTCCCTTAACAAGATGGGGAGGTGACAGTCCTGGGGATCAAGAGTAGACAGCCCTATTCTGTAAACCCTCAATAGCAAAACTATGCAAGCAGAGAATCAGATCACATACAGGAAACAAAGATTCAAGCTAATTTGAGCTTGATTACTCATTCATAAAAACACGCAGGCCCATGAGAAAACCCCTGAGATTCAGCATTGAAGTTGTACTGTGATAAAAGACATAACACCCACATATTGCTCAGTAAAACACATCCTGAAAACTGAAATAGGTCCCACAGTTCCGTTTTCTCGCCCACGCTACAGAAGACCCAGATCGACCTGGAAAACAGCCTTTTGTAACTCGAAATCCAGCCATGGGATGGAACAACAAAGTACTTGGAAACCACTGGGCCTTCACCAAGCTAAAGGAGTTCCTTGTCTATCACTAGTTCAGAATTCCAAGTAATACCAGTACATTACTGGCATTATAACATGCTGACCTTCGTGCATTTAAGGATACCCACCACAGACTGCTTCATGAAAGGATGGGAGAAATGCAAGACTCAAAAGAGTTTTTTAGTAATACCATATCACAGGAAACACTGTGTATTAAATTGTGCCTCCAAACAGTGGTGCTGAATCTGGATATTTATTCCAAGATAAATGAATCTTTTTCACTTCCAAAGTTAGAAGGGCACTCTGTTATGCATTACAGAGCACAAGTATGTGGCAAGAGTGCTTGCCTTAAGGAGTGAGGCTGTGTACACTGCACTTCAAGCATCAATAACCACAGTTTTCAAAGTGCAAAATTCAGAAATGGGGAAAAAAAGGTTTGAGTGCTCTTTAGGGCTTGATATCTGGAGTCCTAAATGCACACTGGCAAAAATTCTTATCAAAATCACTCTGAAGAAGGCTAAAAAGATTGAAGCAAGTTGAGGATTTTTAATGTATGTTTGTTTTTAAGTCATCTAGATTTTGATCTTCCTCTGCTTCACCTTTACTGCAACGCTTCACAATTGGTGAATTTTCTTTAGGAACTCAGGACACAACATGGCAATGTTGGTATCATCAGTACTACCCACAAAGATGAATCCAGGTGCTGTTAGTACCTTCCTATTCATAGATTCACCCATGATCAACAGGTCATCAACAAGAGGATTCTACAAGGTAGCGATCACTCGATTTCCAATCACGAAACAAGTATGAAATAAAAGTCTTGAGAGTATAATCTAAATAAAGGCATTTAGTTCATTAATAAAAGCTTCAGAGTTGTCTATGTGTACTTAAGTTATGTATCAGGAAACTTATGAAGGAGACAGAGACAGTCTCTTCTGACAGAGATGCACGGTGAAAGGATAAGAGTCAACAGCCACAAATTACTACAGGAAAAATTCCAAGTGGTTACAGGGAAAAAAACATTTCACAATGGCAATGATATAGCCCTGGGACAAGTGCCTAGACAGCTGGTGGCATCTTTGTTTCAGGAGATACTCAAAAGCTCAGCTGGACATCGCCCTGAACTACTTGATTTGACTTTGAAGTTAAATGTGCTTTGAGTAGGAGGTTGCACTGGACCTCTCCAGAGATCGCATAATAACTTAAATTATTCTGCTATTCTGTGATTTCACAGAGCATCTAGAAAGTGATGCCTTTGGGAGAAACTGGAAGTCTCTTCTATGCTCTTAGTTGTTCCAGGACAGTCACAGCATGTAGCTGCTGTGACTCACTCACTGGTCTCTTTCATTTAAACATCATTCGTCCAGAAAAAAAAACCCAACACAAAAAACCTCACTTAATTCTGAGCACGGTACATTATTCTACGCAGAGCTGCATGATGTCAGACTGTTTTTAATTATACCGCTACATTTCTTTCAAGAGTAATGCAGGTATATATAAACTACCCCATGCCATAAGGACAGGCTTGTTGGTTCAGTTTTCAGTTAAAATCGACATCCTTCATCTGCCTGTAGAACTAAAAAAGTGGCTTTTTTGTTAGTTTGCTTGTTGACATATTAGTCAAGACAAATCAGAGTTTGGCAGCATGGTTTCCAGAACACTTCCCTACAGCTCACTACTTTCCCCTAGGATGATCCTGCTTTCAAAGCTGCAATGCAAATGGAAGGGCCACAGCTGTCTTACTTTCAATGGCAACATTTCAGGTATTTCTCTCAATAAAATGTCTACTTCATACTCCATTTTCCTTACTCCTCCTTGCCACTTCAAAGCAGAGATCATTTTAAACGCTGTCACAGAATTCAGGAATTTTTGTTTTCCTTAAGCTTTTCTCTCAATTTTTTCCCATCCCCCAGGAAAAGGACAGGATGTATACGCAGGTGAGGATGAGGAGGAGTCAAAAAACTCCAGATTAGTATATTCTAATTATCAGCAAGGAAAATCAGGAGATGAAGAGGAACTATACGCATAAGATGTAATTATACTTCTTCCAAATAATATACTTGGTGCTAACTACAGTGCCTTCACTCTTGAAGATAGTGCGAGAAACTTTTGTCTTACTAAACTTACGACACTTTGAAACTTTCTTATAAAAAATTTCTCTCCCTCATTTTTTTTTCCCCTTAAAGATTCAAATCTGTCTAGAAAGAGATGCCGTAGAGTGAAGTAAAGATTTTATTAAGATTCATTGGTGGAAAGACCCAGGAAAAGCAGAGCTCTGATACTGGGTCCCTTTAAGCGTAGTTTGAATCACAAGAAGCAGCTAACTGCTGAGGTACAGAAATTAGGCCAATAAACGTAGCTAGGATCTCACTCAAGAAACCTGAAAACACAGTGAAAACAGGCACTTTTAACCAGCTGCTAGTGAAAAACAAAGTTATTAAGTAGAAAGCAACAACAAAAGTTGTTCTGCCTTACCTGAGGCTTGTGTCTGTGTAAGGCATGGTCATTAGTTGGGAATGTACCTTCTCACTAAGGGAGCTCTGAAAAGAGGAAAAAAAAAGATGACAAACGGAAAGCAGTAAACATTTTATTGGTTTGACACTACATACAACATGATGCACAGCTGTAGCAGAAGGAATATGTAAGGAAGTACAGTGACCTTGAACAACACACGTACATTTTTTCACTGGTGACAAGAGAATAACAGATGGCAAGGAGCAATCAAGCTTGAGACAAAGGAAAAGGCAAGTGTTTTAATACAGCCAATTTTATCAGAAACAAATAATAGAGGTTGATACCGTACACAGTAGGTACAAATATTATGTTATCAAAGAACAAAATTTGCTATAACTGATGTCAGATTCATAGAATTCTTTTGAAGTCACATCCACTTTGTATCTCTGCCAAAATACACTACCCACATTGTGCTTCTGGTGTTAGAGACACCAGAAACGCCTGAAATTGCCCTACTTAAACTTTCTAACATTTTCCTTTGGACATTGGTGAGAAGAATCTACTGATTTTGTAGAGATAAGTGTATTTATTATCCTGCTGTGACACTGACTCACTAGTAAAATCCTGCCTACCTGCATAACCCGTGCTTTCTGATGTTGGTTATTGGACTTCCTTCTAGACCTTGTTCTTTCCACTTCGTGTCTATGAACCCATCCTCGAAGTTCATGATTCAGTCTAAAAATGAAGCAAACAAACAAAAAAACAACCAACAGCATGAACAGATGCTTCAAACAACAGTGGCAGAACTTCTTAAATATAAAGCACACTTTAAAGACATGGTAGTTTAGCGCTCTTCTGCCTTACGATCATCAGAGTAAGCAAATTTAACTGCAAGACTCAATTTATGAGGGAATTCATAAATAATAGAATACAGTGGTCCAGATGATTATGGAATCCAATTGCTTAAGTATCCATAAAGTATTGGATTTATGGATGTTTTAACAACGCAGATGCAGTATTTTCTTTTGCCCAATGAACAGTAACTCTGAAATTACTGGAAAGACTACTGAAATTTAAAATCAAAAGACTATCAGATCAAGACTAAATGCTGGTTAAGAAAGCTCAAGTATCGCAAACAAATTTGAGATAAAGTATGGACAAAGCACAATGGAATTAAGTTTAGTGAAGCACTCATCTCTTTGGGAAAAAAAAATGGAGCTAAGTATTTCCTAACAATGAATAAAGCAGATCTGCAATGCCAAGTTAGGTTTGCTTGTATCAGAAGTTGAAGGGTAGGAGACTATCATTAACATATATCTGACAGATGTGATTATAGTTGGCCACGATTTCCATATCGTAAACACTTCCACATATGAAGAGATTTCTCTTAAGTCATTAAAAACCCCCAGGCAACCAGCAAATTGTTGTTCAGTTATTGCTAAGCGATCACTGTGAATACTGAGTGAAAATCATTGCTAAAAGCATCAGAAGATTAAAAAGATCGGAGTCGATCTCCTGTCTCCATGGTAGTAGACTCTGGACAGTGCAGACACTTGCAGAGGCATTGTTCACAGGCTGGATGAGTACTGTGAAGTGGTAACAACATCACCCAAAGCTGTTTGTCCACTCACCTAACACGGTAGCTTAAACGCTCAGGAAAGGTTGTCTGCTCACCTTTGTGACTCTGTCCGGTTGATGAGGGGCTGACAGGGTGGTGGTGGAGGTGAAATATACAGCAGTGGTTCTTCTGATACTATCATCAGTGCTTTGTTATCAGACACAGAATTATCATATCTGCAGAAAAAAAAGACACCAAGAAATCCTTAGAAATTTTCCATGAAACTTTGACCAAACCCAGATAATAAAAATGACCATTGGTAAACCCACAAAGATGATGGCTACTCCTATGAAACCTTTAAAATAGGTGAATAACAATTCCTATCAAACATCCAGTGGTCTTAGTCAACTCCCCAGAAGAAATGGTAACACTCGACACGGGGCAGAGATCAGCATTAGCAGTTCCAAAACCTCTTCCCCTATAGGCCAGATATCAAAAAGAAATGCAGCCCATAAAATATTCATAACAAGATGCAAACTGTGAGATCTCAGCAGAGGCAACTTTCTCTTTCATTCCAGAGCCGTGAAGGATTTTCCAGAGGAACAGAGGAATATTATTAGGCATTTAAACCATGCAGATAAAAAGATCACTAACTACATGACAATGTAGCAGCCAGAAACTATATTACAACCAAGCAGAGAGGACTGTTTTCCCAAACATCTCCAATAGCCTACAGCAGCTAGCTTAGCTTTGAGAAAATGTGAAAAAGAGCATGCATTTCAATGCAAAAATCCTTAGAACTTTCAGCAACAAAAGAAAGAATAACATTCCTTTCTCCTCATTATCTGTATCACTTGAGTGCTTTAACTATTTATCATGAAATACCCATGATAACATCCTGCCTGGAGAGGGTATTGGTATAACAGCCTTAGTCCTTGTGATTTTGACAGACTTGTAGCTCCTACAACCTGAAAAAATCAGTTATAAAACCTTATGAAAGACTTATTCAGATCCCCTTCCCCCAGCTTTTTCTCCCCATTTGTTTCTCCTGTTTACTGTATGTAAAACTGATAAAGGAGAATATGCAGCAAAGAGCTCAATGCTTGCAAAAAACAGGGTGAAAGAAGAGGAGGAGGTACACACACTAGCACAGTCTCCTAGGAGAATTACTCTACAACTATGTCACATAAGTCATGGTCTGAAACGTGCCACACAGGACACAAAGCCCTCACCATGGCTACAGCATTAAAGTGTTTGTGATTTATTGTCGTCTTTCTGCATGGCAAAATGTATTAGGGCTTTCTGCACATCTGTGCTTGGCTTTGTTCAACCAGCCAAAATACTCTACTGCAAAGGGACAATCTGATAGGATAGATCCTATAAGTGGAAAACATGAGCTGGATTAGCCAGACTTTAGTCTGGAGACAATTATATGTTCACTTATGCATTGAGTGCTAGAGATCAAGGAACTTTAAAGTAACTATATTATTAAATAATGGGTAAGCATAAGGTTGGACTCAGATTTTTTTAAGAAGTACAGTGCTAGTTAAGTTCAGAGTAATCTCAGCCATTAACCTCCCCGATCCTCTCTCGAACAACTAAGAAAATAAATACCACAGCTTGAAAAGGAAGAAAAGATAGTAAGATATATCTTAACTATGCAAGCCAAAATAAAGATCATGGAAAAAAATCAAACCGATGAAGAGCTGAAGAAGCACCATTGACCTCTGCCACTTAAAACATGTGAAAAGCCTTCACCTCACCTATTAATCTTCTTGGAAATTATGTCAATGGGTATTTTCTGAGCTGGGCTGGGCTCCTTGCTAGCTGAGAACTCCAGGAGGTTTCTGGTCCGGTGGTTCGAACTCGCAGTGGAATCAACTCCACTGGGATTTTTTTCAAATACACTGGAAAACACAACAAACGTATCACTTAAATACAAAGGGAGTGCAAGACTGTCACTCTGAGTACTACAGAAAAGCAATTCTGTTCTCCTTTTCAGCTTTACTTGTTTGAAGGATTTTGATGCTCCGGTTTTCTTGTTGTCTCAAACTTCACCTAAGGAAACTGAAATGAATCTGTAACCTAGATCTGCAGGCATAAGAAAATGACCTACATACAAATAAATGTACCCCACACTTCCACTTTCATCAGCCTCGCAGTCAATTTACATAGTTTATACAAATACAATATGTAAAGAAAACATAGCTCCCAAATCCTGTGCAGCTGCTGGCTTGGAATATTATGCCAGATGTTCAACAAAACTGTACATGAAGTTACGTATGTTTGTTTCTACGTGGATTTACAGACAACAGCAGGGTTGATGACACAGTGGCAGTGGGGAATAGTCCCATGTACTCTGCCTTCCTGGTCTGCGTTTGCACGGATTGCAGCATCTTCCCCTGGGGTCTGCTCAGGCAGTCACGCAGCATAAGAATGTCTGTGCTGCTCCAGAGGCAAAGCAGAGTAGAACTTCAAAGGTGAGCTAGAAAAATGACACAACTGCTACATAAGACTGATGAAATCCTAGTTCAGAAGGGCTATTTATGAGTGAGAAATCCTGAAAGCACAAAAGCACTACTTCAATTTGTCCTTCCCAGAGGCTAGCTTTACTATTCTGTAAACATGGTTGCTTCCTGAAATACACATCAAAATGAAGTCCTAACCCTCCTGGCCGACAACAGCAGAACACTGCCAGCAGCAACACAGCAAAAATGCATGAGGACCCCAGTATGCCAATGAGAACTTTGCCATGCATGTTGATCACTGCTTACAGAATACATTTTGATTCATGCTCCATCTCCCCTGTGTAGCAGAGCATAAACCCTGCAGAGGAAGGTCTCATTTTCCTATTTGTTACATGGCATCACATTGCAACAGGCAATGAATGCAAATGGCAATAATAAAGAAAGACAAAAACTAGCAAGGACGGGAGGTTAAATAGTCCCCAACCAAGTAGAAGGTTTGCAGACCTAGCTGCCTAGCAATCCCTCTCTTTTGCCAGTGTGCTTGTGTTCCTGTTAAGATTAACCCAAGTCTCCTCATGAGTAATTGTGTCACGTTCTGCAGAGTAGTGGAAGCCAGGGCAATCCAGATACAGGCTGACGTCGCTTGGACTGCCTCGTGTCACTCAGGTTTCCAGGCAGCAGCACAGAGCCTAGGCAGCAGAAACCTTTGAGCTGTTTTCACTAAATGGACAGTGGGCAGAAGAGTATTTATAGACATTTTCCTTATTGTATATGCACACTAGCATCCAGAAGTCTCACTGCTTCTAACGTGCAGAATGGAAAGCTGGATGGTTTGTTCGCAGCCTTATATATTAGCCAACATCAAGCTATCCAATTTTACAGAACCAATCTCCACTACCAACTAAATTTTATGAGATTGTGTTCCTTCTCCTTCAGTGAAGCACTGGTTCAGCTGGCAGCAACTAGATACAGAACCAAATCTCAAAATTAAGGCTGATCCCTAAAGGGATGCCATGCATTCCTGTTGGAAATCTTTAATCTGTGAAATGGTTTTGAGTCCTTATTCCAACTAATTTCGAGCCCTGACAGCTAGATGTTTACAGAACTTTAGTAGTGAAAGCAGAAACATCCATCACAGAAGCTCTGAAAGTTTCAGCAGCCTTCTGCAACCTGTTTCTCCACAGCCCAAAGTGAACGAGATGGCTGAGACTGCTGAACCTGCTGGGTCTGGCATTTCATTGTCCTACTTCTCTTCCTTCCTGTTCATAATGACACTTTGAACCAGAGAAACTTGCCAGGTAATTCTTTAGTTCAAGCTTGTTAACATACAAATCAGAACATCTGTAACAAATCTGCATTTTTTTCCATGATGGTTCTTCCTTTTTACTTGCATGACAGTTCTGCAAAGGCAATTCTTATTGTTTCAGGTTTCAGCTTAGGGAGGTGACAAGTCTGAGGTGAAGTGTCACATGTAACACGCGTTTCAAATTCTGAACAGAATTAGAGAAATCCAAACCAAGTCCATCAAGGAAAAAGATATGCATCTCTCTGCAATCGCAGGTAATCTTCACTTTTTCCTAATTTAGCTGTTTTACCTTAACAGCCACTCAAAACCACATGCACACCTGATTTCATTATGTCAGCTTTAATCTAGGGAAAGACACCGTAAGCTTTTCGTCAAAATTTAAATTTCACTTTTGGCATCAATTAAGTATGGGATGTTTCAACCTGAAGGATGATTTCTTCAGCAGCAAGAGATAAAGGAGAAGAACAGAACATCTTTTACTGTCCTTACGGGCAAAAACCATGGCTCCCAATTCTGAGAACACACACACCCAACTTGAGGGTAAAATACGATTTTATAGTATCTACTACAATGCCCTTTCTTTTTTCTTTTGAAGCAAATCTTTAAGCTACATGGACTACACTTACCTCCCTTATCCCATTGTCGACGGTTTACGGGCGTTAGGCCTGATTCCGTGACAAAGGGGACGGGGGACCCAAGGGCCCACGTCCCGGGAAAAGGGGAAAGGGGAAAAGGGTAGGGAGATGGCCCTGAGAGCAAAGAACAGTGGTAACAATCTGAGGAGAAACAAACTAATTTACTAAATAAAATATCGGAATGCAAAACAACACACTATAATACAATATAATTACAATTTAAGCTGATGAATCCAATACAGAGAGAGAGAATGTCCCAAAGTCAAGGTAGGCCTTACTCTACTACCGACGATAAGACGGCTGGAGAGCGAGGTGCTGCCAAGACGAGAGACGGCGGAAAAAGGGACGAGGTCTCGTGATCTGCAAGTTTTTATACTGCGAGCTTTTATCTTTTCCCTCCGGCTGGAAAATGGTAACAGAGGAGCAAAGTGCCGTGGGGACTGTAGTAGTCCTTCTCTTCTGAGAACCAGGTACATTCACTACATGATGTTATGATGTGGAATACCAATAACCGAAAATCATAAAACCATGACACCCATTCATTTTTGTAGGATGATGACCAAAAGCACCTTTCCCAAAGTCTCAAATAAAACACACCCTTCTTTGCTCCTTTAGATTGTGGTAATGACCCAATACTAAAAGAAATATCATTTTTGATAAGAATCTCCCAGTGCAACTTGAAATACTGCCTGTCTTCCACTTTTGAGTTATCTAGGGAGTTTTGTTAGATTTCCCCATCAGAATAGAAGACTTTGTTGTTCTAGTATATAGTGTCTCCTTCCTTTCTCCCACAAAGGGTCACTTGTGGAGCTTGCCTGTAAACAGGGCTCCATCTTCAGGTAACAGATAGGAGCGGACATGCAGGTTACAGTCTATACCCTCCTTTGACTTCTCGTTCCCAAAGATTTGCCAAGTAGGTACGTGAGGGTATGACATCATCAGAAATATCATTCCTTTGATTAGGGTGAGAAAAGCGTAACTTATGACCAAAAGATCACTTCAGCAGCTAGGATGAAGGATGGATCTCTCTTGTAGTGGTACACCTGGAAATACCTGCCCACCTTCAGCATACTGAGCTTTACATGTGCTACACAGAACAGCAGCAATACAAGCTGGAAAACAAAGGGTCTGCAGACCACATCTCCACTATGGGCAGTGTTTAGATACTAAGAATATGCAGAAGAGGAGAGAAACAACAAAAAGGGAAGGTAGACAACCCCCCCTTTAGAACAAAAAAATCTTCTTAAAAAATAGCATTTTCAGCTAAAAATGTTTTAGTATGACATAGTAGAAGCAAGGAAATTTTTTTTCATTCTGTTGGCCCTCGAGATGAAAATCTGGAAACAGAAGAGCGTGTTGGCATATCTGCTGTGAGAAAGTTCTGCTAGTTGGAGGAAATGAGTTGCTGTCCCAGTTTAGAAGTCAAGAAAGCTCAAGGCTGAGAAGTGGCTTTATTGGAGAAGATGATCAGTTAGAGGCTGGAAACTGGAACCTTTCCTGTTTGGCCATGCTTACGCACCCTGAGCGCTTATCAAATCTTCTCAGCCCTCATATGAACGTTCCAGATATTGTGGGCATTAAAGGCTTTTCACACAGCTACAAACTCTCTGTCCAAACTGGCTGAGCTATCGTTTCATTTAAAATGCAAAATCAGATCCAAGGAAAAAAGAAAGAAGGAACCACTAACTACCTCATGCAGATGTGTGTTCAGAAGTGCAGATAAATTTGATCACAGAAGGGAAAGAAAAGCAACCCTCCTGTCATGGTTTCGCCAAGAAACCAATGGCACCTGATATTTTAGCTGTATTTTTACTTCTTTGGTTTGAATGTCAGTTTGATAAATGTAAAGCAAGCCTTGCCAAGAGCCTGAACTAAATTTCATTTCTAATTCTGGCTAAACAAACCCTATGCACTTCAAGTTTTGAATACTGACATTTAAGTTCTACAGTAATTTCTAGACGAAAGCCAACAGTGATATCATAACAAAGAGTTTTCTGGGGACAGAACTATCTCTGAATATGAACTGGGATTTTTCCAACAGGGTAAAGTTGACAATGCTAGGAGATATCAGCTGAAGATGACATCCTCTCCCTAACTGGTTCAGACAAGGCTGTGACAACACCAAATGCTCTCTGGAGAGTTTTCTCACTTCTCATCGTCAGCGAAAGCACCACCTATCTGCCTGGGTGCTCCAACAAAACAGCAAGGAGCCATGCTCTGCTCTGGAGCTCCCCTCTGTAAGTGCTGGGCAGGCGAGGGGAGCCTGGCTCTCTTTTCTGCAGGGAAGGATGAGGAAAGACATCGAAACTGGAGGGGCAGTGTCTGGGAGCTTTTGAGTTTTGCTTTCTTTAGAAAGCAATTTATTTTTAATAAAGCTGTTAAAAAAAGAAGACACCTAGAACTTTTTTTTTTTTTGCTTAGAAAAACCTACACAATTATTTCAAAGCGGGTTGGCATTTACTGCCTTAGACAGGTCTGATACAAGCAGCCTCGACTGCAACATTCATCAAGGGTGAAATCTTTGCAAATTTCACTCCCAGCCCCAGCAGATGAACTGCTGGAGAAAAGAGGGAAGTATCAGTGAGTGTCAGGCATTCTGTGCAGGCTATGTGACTGCACCAGCAGGACAAGGTAAACAGGCGAGCACAGCTGGCCCAAGGCACAGCCCTGCCAGGATGAACATGTGGCTGTGATCAGCAGGAGGAGGAGGAAGGAATCGTTCCCTGCTCCTGCAGTTGTAGTCTGTAAGAAAACCCAGAGTATTCAATTTTATTCAAGCTACCAACACATTCCAAGAGACTCTGAAAGGTCTGGAATCAGACCTTATGTCCAAATTACCCATCTTGTCCATTTCCTCTTTATTTTTCTCTATCCTGAAGGAGAAATTCCAACACAAGAGCAAAGGTGTACCACAGGAGTTGCTGAATTTTGGACGATCTCCAACTCAAATGAACGCTCAGCTCAGCAGTAAAACTTACACTTCCATTGTCACAAATATTAAAGATGGTTTCCCTCCTTAGGAGTCTTAAAGTCATAAATGTCTTCCTGGACTTCTGCTGTGTCTCCTAAAACACTTGAGCTCCATATAACTTTGGAAGTATTTTTCATTGTGTGCAAAGAAGCCCAGGACTGGATGAACAGAGAGTGAGAAACTCAATCTGTTGTACAGACCACAGCTTGTGGTTTTCTGTTCTCAGACCGTCTCTTAGATGCTTCAGCAGTCAGCACAAGTTCAGAGACCAATGCCCAGCCTGAAGCTGACAGAAATCACAAGGCCGTGGATACAAGACTTAATGCTCCCTGCCCAGCTCTGCTTGCTGACCAGGCACCAGCAGCTCAGCAGGAAGACAGCACCCACCAAGCAGGACACCTGGCTGGAGTGCCCCTCCACTACCCTAAAAGTGATGGTTTCAAGCAACCTGCTCAACTTAGTGCTGGGATGGAGTAAGTAATGAGCATACACCACTGGGGAGAACTGTTAGGGCAACAGAAGCAAACGCTCTCTTGCAGTTACTAGCCATTGCCCTTCATTTATGGCAGGTGACAGACACTTGGCTTTAGTCTGCTCTGAGTGGGTATTAGGGGTGTTACAAAGCATGCCACGATGTGGAGCTTGAGTGCTATGGCAGCATGAGGGTGAGAAGCAGACCACACCGAGACCTCAGCCCAGGACTGGCTTCCATGGGAGGAATGCGCATGGCCAAACCCGAAATATGCAGCTCCAACACCTCTGCAGCAACACAGCACTGGCTGCACATGGCGTAATGGTAACAAGACTAACTCCTTTGCCCACACAGCTCACGCTTTAAGGGAACTACCAAATGCTTTCTCTGACTTTCCACTATCCCATCACTGAGGTATGCAGCAGCTCCCCAGGCTCCAGCTCGCTGTAAGACGGGTCTGTTTCTTTAATCAGGGAGCCCAGTGGTAAGGCTCAAACAATAGCAACTGTGCACAAAACCACCACTGAATGCACGAAACCTCTGAGTAATCCTGCTCTCCCACGCATTAACTTGTGATTGCTCAGCTTAAGTAAAGGCTCCAAGCCACGCAGAAACCGATACAAGTACGCCTGATGGATGGTACTTCCAGCAGCCCCCAAACAATGCGTGCTCTGAAAGCTCAGAGGCCACACCACTACCAACCAAAGACCTGCAGGCTAGGCAGGACACCATCCCAATGGGCAATGGTGAAAGATTTGCGCTTTGCTTGCTTCACGCTTACAAAGAGCAGACTGTGGTAGCATGCAGCTCAGCTGCCCTTGGGTGGTTTCCTCATTGTTTGTAGAAGATGATTAACCTTACTACTTCTGTTTTCTCCCTAACGCTTGTGCTACCAGAACAAGAAATGAGACACGCCCTTAAGTCTTTCAAGAATTGAAAATTACTGATTCTCCATGCTGCGGACTGCAACAGCAGCAGACAAATCCCATTTCCTAGCTACCCAGGCGGGTGCCTTTATTTGCAGGCTGCTCAGTGGTTCTCAACTATAAATAGATTATTCACTTTCCAGGATAGTCCTGGAAAGTAGAGGAAAACCCATCAGGACACTCCAGAGAGGAGCTGCACCAAAACCTCTACGAAAGGCCAGCAATTCTAGTGCAGCTGCTGTAGGTCAACAGGACACAAGAGATTTTGAAGCAGAAGCTTTACTTAGCTGCATCAATCACCACCTCAGTCATCTTCCATCCCAAACACAGCTTAAGAATTTTTGGTTACATCAGCGAGCTTGTTTTTCTGTTTGAAAGGGATTCCAGCCATACAGAGATGGCCAACTTGTAAGCAAAAAAATAAAATAAACCCACATCACCTTCTCAACCTCCCCACCCTGGTTCCAGTCTCTTTGTAGATCTGTCCTTCCTCTTTCCAGCTTCATGTTTTTCTTTGTTTTCTGTCCACTAAATATCTGAAATAGTGGTTACTACATTCTGGCTGGCTGGCTATCCATAAAAATATTCTAAAACTGTTGTTAGATGATCACCATGTAAATTCGAGCAGACTGATTGGTGTGAAAAAAAAGTATCTAGCTGAATGTTTTTCATAGCCAAAAAAAGCAATGCTAGGGCCACAAGCAAGCAAGGCTTACATGCTTTGCTGCCTCAAGGAGCAGATACGCAGAAAACTCATCTTTTGCATCTTCTGTGACCGTTCTCCCTTTCCTACTTTTTTGTTCCTACTACAAAAGAAAAAAAGAAGGCCAGCAGTTTGCTGCCTCTACCAGTAGGGCTAGAACTCGGACTAAAAAGAATGCACAAAATAATTTATATTCAAATGGGAACAGAGAAGAAAAATAAAAGAAAATGGTTCCTAAAATAAATACATAGATTCTTTAGACTAGCACACGTGTTTGTTTTCCATTTGTTTCAGCATTGTTTTAACACATTCTCAGATCTGGTTAGTACCCTGGCATGCTCTAACAGAAATATGGAAATTACCAGTCTGGAAAATTTTCAGATTTCCTATCGTGAGCGATAAAAAAAGCACAGCTAATCAGATGCTGCTTAATGCCAGGAGTCAGCACTCGCTCAGGGTGCAAAGCCATCTGAGAACCTGACAGCGCTGACCAACGCACGCTCTCGCAGAAGGCAAGCACAAGAGCAGATACCTGCCTCCAGATGCTGTGCTTCCAGCTCCCAGCTGCATGCCAAAGCCTGTGCTCTCGCTGCCTTTTGTGCAAACACTGCGGGCTGCCAATTTCTGTCTTGCACCTCATGGTATGTAAGGCTGAGGCAAAAGGGTGACCTCCCCAAGGAATGAAATCAAAGAGCACCCTTCTCCCTTCATGCACCTCACCAATCATCCTTAAGTAATAATAAAAGGGAATTTTTATATACGTTATATCCAAATCTAAATAATTTGCAAAGATTAGAGAATAGTTCATTGACACACAGACGAGACATTCCTGTGCACCTTTCATCTTGTATAAAGCAAATGTTGAAACTTTTACTAATAGAATTCCCGCTACATTACTTTTAATAATTCAAAGTTTCAGATTCTATACTAATATTTAATACAAACAATCCTAGAATAGTTTAGTAACACCGTATAATATAACGCAGAGCTACAGTTAACTCTACATGAGCCACTTTCATAACCAGAAAGCATTAATTTCTCATTCTCACTGAATTTAGATTACATTCTTTATCAGAGATAACACGGTGCCATTTCCAAGAGTGAAGAATGTTTCTTGTAACTGGTTATGTGAACTAGACTAGACTTTCCTTCCAATATTCTCAAACAGGATTTTTGGGCTGATGTGCTGGTTTCCCTGCCAGACTTCCTGCACCACTCCCTTATTCACCAGTTCAATGTTACAGATCACCTACACACAAAGTGCAGTTGTCAGCAGGCAGCATTCTGTTTCAGCAGAATAATCTTACGTGCTAAATTCGTTTGCCAAGGGCTGCCACATCCTGGACCGCTTCCCATAGTCGGCTTCATAGTCCTCCATGGAGCATCCCAGACATCTCACCATTAACAAACAGCCAACAAGTGGCCGTGCACCCTGCAGGAAGGAGGGACTACCTGGGGTTCCTCTGCTGACCCTCTGGAAGCCAAGAATGGTCTGCAGGGCTGACCAGAGGCACTTCTGTGGCTTCTCTGATTTGACAGAAATAGACAGCTAAGTAGAAAACCTATATCTGTTCCTTTGTTTTACCTCTAGCCTTCAAAGAATCCCATCACTTCTGATTACAAAATTGAGAAGTATCTTATAATAAAGCCAACTAAGACAACCGCAAAATCTGCTGCAGAGTTTAGGGGGTGAAATTCCCACATTTCTGCTTTGTTCAGATGTCACTCTCTCTTTGCAATGGTTCGTTGGTTTTAAATAAAACAATATTCACTGCTAATATGTTTGAATCAAAACATTTTGTGCCTGAATGCTGTCGTGCCTCCATACGGGTTTGCAGATGATTTCCTACACAGAGGAAACGGCAAACATCTCACAAAGCTTCAAATCAGATTCATCTCCAGTTGACCACCACGTAGAAATAACATAATCTGCAGTTAGCTAACTTGGGAAGTTAAGTTCTTTTGCTGAACTATAAGCTAGAATGGACATTAAGACAAAAACATCATGTGTATTGGAAGCTTCTTCGTTACAGGCTAAGCACAACAGCAACCACAATTACCCACTCATGGCGCTACAAGGCAGTAACACCTCTATAAAGGTAAGAAAATGTACGTGGGAGGGGTGAAATCTGAAGTAGTGGTTTGTATATCCCACATTCTGAGCCTTCCAAAGGGTACTGCACAATCCATGTTCACACCACCTTGATACAGCCGAGTATTTTAACTGCAGTGTGCAACTGCTAGGGAATAAAAAAAGAAAAGGAAGATAAGAGTAACTCCTTGCTAATACACAGTTACGTTTCTCTTCACTGTCTAAATCCAACTCTTATTCAGACCACACATTCAGTCTCAGCAATTACAATGGCACACTCAGCTATAACACTGGCCAGGAGCAACCAGACGTTCAAGAATTTCTTCTTGCTCTATTTTATTAAACATCCAACAGGTCAAAAAATTAACCTTGTCACATTTCTGTAGTTATCAGTTGTTACACAGATAATGAACACAAACCGACCTTTCAGTCTGCCCTGACAGCAGTTCCTTGCTATCAGTCTCAACACGTTACTCACTTCTTGGAGCAGAGAAGCTGACACATGAACTTCAGAGCACCACAGTAAAACTTCCCACTCTCATCTTCTGTTTAGCTTCCAAGTCTCTCACAACTAACAAAAGCTTCAAGCACTCCATCTTGTCATTGAAATGGCGATGCAAATAAAATTGCTGGCTTCAGGAAGATCTCTGGTTCTTTTATGTCTCACCAAGAATAGTGTTTCTTGAGTGAGCAGTAATGCTTGCAAATACAAGTGAGATATAAAATGCAATCACGTAGTATCAGGAAGTCGATTTTTCTGCTTAATAATGAAAAAATCCGAAGACAAACCCTAAATGCACTAAGAAACCACGTCCCTATCAAAGGGAAATTATCAGTGTATTTCATTGCCCGAAACAGCATTTGCAGGAAGTGCAAATACTTGAAAAGTAAGTTCATCTTTAGCAAATTTACTAACATTATTAAAATACAAAACACCAACATTTCCAAAGTTTATCTTGGATAGAAACAAAGCCTTCCTCCAGACTGAGCCCATCTCATTCCTTTAGTGGAATGGGCTTTAAGGACAAACGGAGACATTACTCAGTACTAGGAACCTACTGAAATACCCTGCCCTTTTGAAAAAGCGATCAGCTTCATATAAAGGACCTCTACGTTCCAAAGTCAGGTCAAATACAGATACATGCAACAAACAGGTCCTTTTAATCTTCTCTCTTCCACAGCTTTCATTATAAAATAAGTGGGAAGCAATGTAGCATTTTTTCCTGCTCTAGCTCCTATGCCACATTGATACAGGTCAAATGGGAGTCAACTAAGCCAACAGACTTCCTAGCTTAAAAATAACACTTAACTTGTTAAAAAATACATTTGGCAGAACCTTGGCCAACGTGGAGACAAGACAGTAATGGCTTTGCAGCATCTCACTTTAACAGAGATACTGGAGCTACAAAAGCTCCACGTTTCATTTATATATTCACGAGTCTAGCTGTTCTCTAATGGCAGGTATGCATAAATAACAGGAAATAAATCTGCACAGTTTGAAAGTTTACAATAAAACATTATAAGAGAATAATCTTGTAAGATTATAAGAAGGAAATAAACTGCTTTCAAGACTATTAAAAGCTGCTGGCGAGAAAGAGAGGGAAACAACATTGTCACTAGGCCTATAAGACAAGAAAAAAAAGAGAAAATCATCGCTATTCACACCTAATGGACAGGACTGCAAAGCACTGGGACGAACAGTGGGATTTCCTGCACTGGATGCTAGAAGCAACTTGAACTAATAGTATTGAGATTAGCACGGGTACAAATAAACAAGCGAGCTCTCAAAGCTTTCAACTCTAAAAGGATTCTCAGTACAGGTCTTCAATCTCTTCAGGCATAAATGGAGCAAAAATGCTGTACATTGCACCGGTTAACAAAAGCTCAAGAGAAATGAGAAGTACAAGATCCAGCTCTTGTTCCTAAGAAGGACTCCAAAAGAGGATCCATTATATAGATGAGTCTGCTCCTGAGCAGCTCTCAAAAGACAGGTTTCAAGCTCAAGGCTTTAAAGCACAACACTGCCTACACTAAAAATTCAAACAAAAATCATAGTAAACTCACTTCTACCTACAATCAGGAGCAAGCGTATCGGGAATATGGCAAAGAGGAATTCTTAGGCAGCTAGGAATATGGCAAAGAGGAATTCTTAGGCAGCTTACCTGAGTGGACCGTAATTCAACATTATAAAAGCCAGTATCACCATCACACATAAGGTTCTTCTCTTGGGAGATGATACTTTGAGCTTCTGGTTCTAGAGAAGAAAAAACAGAAGACGCACAATAAAAATAAGACACAGACACACATAGGTATGTTAGAAGTGAAAGGAACCAGATTATGCTCACTTCATTACAGCCAGACCTTCATCACAGCCTCTTACCTCTAATACCACTTCATCCAGCTGCCTCTTCAGCGTGCTGTTTTCTTTCTTGAGCTTCTCATTCTCCAATAAGGCTGCCTCCAGCCTGGCTTCTAGTCCCAGCATGTATTCTTTCTTCTTCTTCCGTGATTGAAAGGCTGACTCCCGGTTTTTGATCATGCGCTGCTGTCTTCTCAAGACATTGATCTAGACAGGCAATTCAGAGTCCTGTTAATAACAGGCAATTACAAGTGCCACTACTTCATGCATAATTTCTGCTCCTCTACTTTGTCAGAAGTCTTGCTTCCCCCATTCTGCCTCAAATGAGCCAACATATTCAACACTGAGGTTATCATGGTACACCTCCAAGAGTTGCATCTCTTGGATTATTAAACTAAACAGGTCCTGCACTGCCTCTGTTTTCTGCTGCATTCTTAACCTTTCCCACATGCAGGGGACACAAAAAGCATACTCAAGCAGCAGTTTGATTTAATCAATCAAATTAAATACATATCTACAGGCTTGCAAGGCTGCAAGAACGTCTTCATCTCAACATACACTACATATAGGCTACAATCACCTGTTTTCCCAAGTTCTAGTTTTTTGGTTTCTCCTGAATGGAAGCCACTTCTGTACTGGTTGCACTTGTTTCTGTATTTTTTCCAGCTCTGTTATATAGTTTTTGAATACTGTAGAATATGCGATCTGAGATCATCTATGTGTGTCAAGCATATAGATGGCATATACCTGGAAGCATCTACACAACATTTTAATTCATATCACGAGCATGTTTTTGATGCAAATTTCCTGACCATTCTACTTAATATGCTTGATTTCACTCAGCAGTGTCCAACAGCACACAAGCTGGATTCCTTCTAGATGACGCCAAATCAGCAAATTCACTCCAGGAGGGCACAGAATGCACTCCAACTACTAGCAGGCATTCAGTTTGTGAGACCAGACAGGGACAGTCCAAAGGCACTCCTCCCCATCTCCCAGCAGCCTCGATGACTCTGATGCCTTTCCGAAGCAGAACAATCTATCTTCATTTACTACTTAGTCATTTTGTGGTTTGCACGGAGTGGGATGACCCAGACTGAAGGCATCTTGCTGCTGACAAAGACAATGATGGTTGATATGGCAGACCTACACAAAACAACTTGAAACTCCAAGCTCAAAGGCTACTCTGCAAGTTTCCTTTTCCTCACAGATCAGCAAAGGCAACTGTGTTTTTTGTTTTATTAAAACCAGAAGAATTCCTTTGCATCGTTAAGCCACAACAGGATGTGATTTAATTATGTTTACGCTGAAAGACAACTGAATGGTGTATCATATATAGACCTGAGTATCCTCCAGTAGCCTCCAGCGCATACCCTGGAGTAACATTTCTGTTAGAGTATGAAAGAAAAGAGATGAGATCTACTTTAGAAGTGTAGGAAAACTGAACAAGTAAGTCATAGAACAGTAGCATTAAAAAAAAAAAAAAAATCAGATTGTTAAGGTTTAGCTGCTTAAAGAACCTTAAATCACAGCTTTCCAACTCTGTATATACTGGCATATGGACAATATGTTGCTGTAGAGCTTTGATGTCTACAAGGAAATCTTGGAGTTAAAGTACCGGCACAGTGTTTGTCCACTGAAGGTATGTTAAAAGGTACCTCTACTGCTGTTTCCATCCCTACCTGCTACATTTCAGGTGGTGTTTTTCTAGACTGCCCTCCTTTAATCAGCGTTCTCCAAACACCATCATGAACAGCAGCTCTGTCCTGTATGATCCAAGGTGCATGTGCAACAACTGGATGTCAGTCTATGACATATCAATCTCACTTTGACTCAAGCTTCCATAAATCAAAACCAACCATCTGTGTCCCTGAGTTATTTTCTTTTAGCACACAATCCCTGAAATACTTCAAGTTCCTTGGCCAACTCTCAAGTACTTGTCTGGCTTTTCACAGGGAGTAAACCCTAACTGCATGCTTGGTCCTACCTAACTCTGTTGCAGGAAGTGAAAAGAGCTGTGTGAGTGAAATAGCAGCAATGCTTAAACTTGGAAGCAGTACAGCACCAGGCACTACGTAGCTGGCTCGGCACCAAGACAAACATGGTGCTTGGTGAGCATTTTGATAATCAAAAGAAAGAGAGGGAACCAGTCTATAATGACAGACAGCTTAAACAATATTACTTTGTGGAACACAGCTGAAAGGTAGCAAACATCTCTGCTAACTTAACAATTTCTGGTTCTCAGGGGACACAGACTGTAAATGGAAAACAACAGCACTAAAACCAAACATTAATCAGTGATGAAATTCTTACTTCCCAACTCTAAAAATTACACCATCACATCAAAAAGCAGATGTTGTAAATATAGAGAAGGGAAAGGCTCATTGCAAAACCCTGTTTTAAACTGTACTGCCTAGACTCAGATCTTCAGAGTCCTCACTGAAAGTCATGCACTTTTACAAATAAACTCTGCTACCTCAAAATAGGATTCCAAAGGAAACTCAGTTTGAGCAAGATGCAACCTCCACTCAGATGCAAGCTGTGTGGCACAGGATAATATATTCCTGCCAGAAGACAGCACACAGGTCACTGGGTAAAAGTTAGTTTAATGACTAAAATTAACAGCCCTCCCCAGAGTTTTGGGTACACACACTGGGCATATTAACACAGAGCTGAAAGTCCAAACCACCTCAGCTTTACATTAGTTGGCTTCTTACCCCAACTTATGAAAGCTGCTGCCTTTGAAAATACGTCTTAAATGCAGAAACACGAAACCTATAAAAGCATTTCTCTATTCTTTTGAAAAATCTGGAGATTTTGTCTCCAACTCAACAGAACACAACTTCAGAGTTTATCTCATATTAAAATTACTCGATGCACAGCACAGAAAACGGGATTCTTTAACAGAAATACATACTTACATTGAGTAATTTTACACAGTCTTATTTTTTTTAGCAACAAAATCAGGAATTCGAATTGAACCCTTTCTCACTAGAGTGGAAACATGGAAAGGTTCTATAAGCACACAACTGAATTGGACTCCCCTTGCACATCTACTGCTTGTATCCTCATACCATTTAATTGCAACAGGAATGGCGAGCTTTTTTTTTATTATTTAAGAGCTTCTTTCCTCCAACTGGCAGAGTGGCTTGCAGAGGCAGCATGTCTTTTGCCCAATTTCAAAGTTAAAAGCACTTCACCAGTTTCCTAGTGAAGAATGACTGCAATGAAAGCCTTCCACTCCTCTGCTGCTGGCAAGATGCACAGACATGTGCCCACCAGGACAAACACCACGCAGGTCCCTGACAAGCACAGATTACTGCCAACCGATCTTAGCCTGATCCATCTGAAGGGCTGAGTGTTAAGCTAATAGTTTATCCCTCTTAAACCCAAAAGAAAGTTCTGCAGTGCTTCTCTTTACCCTGCAACATCTGCTTAGATTAGCAAACAAAAACATGTGTTAGAGAGCTCATATGACAGCTACATCTGTGCAGTTCCTAACGCCACATATGGTGTCTACAGCAGTTGCAAGATGTTTTAACTCCATTGATGCTGGCTGTATCCTGAAACATTTGTTGTTCTTCAAAGTGCTGTTTCACAATATGAACCAAAGAGCAGCTGCAGCTGTTTTTTCATGCTTCAGTAAATGTAGGTAAGATGTCCAGCATTTAGGCTGATACCAAGTCTTAAAATCACCTTCTTAGAACTTCTTTAGGTGGAAATACCCACACACAACCATCATTTAAAACATAGCCAACCATTACCCAAGCTACATATTTCACTATGGACTGTCACAGACATTGATATAAAGTGTGATGACAATAAGGAGTTTTTGTCAATTAAACTCCACATTAAGACAGTGGCAAGATGCCATACTCATTCTGATTACAGGGAGCCACAAATCTAATGACTGCAGACAGAATTTTTCAGCTTGGCTTTTTATATCTAGCTGTTATAATCTAATAATGTCTTCTAACTGACCTTCTGTTTTTTGAAAATTCACAATTAAGTTTCCATTGCAGTGTGGCTTCCAAATTATCTGTAGCAAGTAATTATTTTTTTAAATTAAAAAAAAATGGAGCCCAGAAACAAACATAAATAGTGAAGAAAATTTAACATCAAGCGTGACCAGCAATTCTGAGCTGCTGGGAAATTGTACAAAAATTCCCTTTCAAAGAAAGCACACGCCTCTGAGAATCAGCGTCTTGCACTGCAACTTCTGGTGGCCAAAGTGGCATGTCAGGCAGAACAAATGGTATATAGTTATACAGAAGAAAATGAAGCAAGTGTGCAAGAGGAACCTCAAACAAACTCCATGATGAGAAGATGCTGCAACCCAGATCACCAGTTTGTTAAGTTCAGCTGAAACAATGGCTTTGGTCAAGTTTATGCTAAGTCCTTTGCTGAGGAAGAGTTCATTAGAGAGGCTCACTGACATGTGGACTAGGATTCTCAACAGTGGGTACAAAGAGGTATTTGAGATACTATTACAAAGATGACAAATAAAGTAAGACACAGCAGAGACTTACCACTTTCTCTCAGTTAAGGGAGAGAAGATGTCAGTGCTAGAACAGATGTTGTAATAGTGCTTGAAAAACAATCTTACAAGTTTTAATTAAACCTGCAAGACAATTTGAAAATACTAATTCTGTTCTCTTGCATAGTTACACAAATTTAACTCTGTTTTGGTCTAGCATAGCCAATGAGCCTGTTAATGCACAGTATCTCTTCACCCGGACAGATATGCTTTCCAGCAAGAAAACTACTTAAGGGTTCCATTGTTCAAGAAGAAACCCCTAGAAGAAGTTCTGCTTCACAAGCAAAGATGGAAGTCTGTTTTTCCAGATTTAGATTCAATGTCTAACTGAAGTTTCAAAGTTAGAAGAGAACAGCTTTACCATTAACAGACAGGAAGAACAGAAAACATCTTAAGAACCTGAGTCCTCTTTGCATTATGAAACTGGGAACAGTGCTTGTTTCCGTGCATGAGAACAGTTCTTGATAGTAGAAATAGGCCATTTGCGATGGAAATTCTTTTGCAAAGCGTGACGCTACTGAAGAAAGGCTAGAAAATGAGTCTGAGCTACCAAACAACGCACTGGAAGTTATCCAACCAGTTTGACACTTCCCCTCTGTTCTGCATTAAAGCCAAATTAACACACAGCTAATAGCACAGCTAACTTACTTTTAGTACAGGCATGCTAATTTCTGCCTGCTGAGTACAGGGGTTAAAGGCTTCAAACATGAAGTATTCCATATCACATCTTACGAAGTTTCAGTTATTTAACGTCTTCTCCAGTTTCATTTGTCCCGTGTCCTTTGGATTTTTGTAAAGAACAACTTCCCCAACATTCACATTTGTTGATTTCTTCACTTCAGAGGCATAAAATTAATTCCTTTAATAACACTTCTCACAAAAGTTCTTTTGGAAAGAGAGGCAACACAAATGGTGAATGAGTGTCCTTAGGAAATACTAATGACTGAGCACCTCTCGTCTCTGCCAGAACCCACGCTGAACTGCTGCCAGCTGAACTGCGCTGTGAAACTCATGATCCTTGCCAGGTAAGTGGGTCACGATACTATACAATCTCCTGTGAATGGACATTGCTTTCTCCCCCACAGTGAGATGCAATAGGGCACAGCTCACAACAGCTGCGCCTGGAATACTACAACAAAGAACAACACCCTGAGAGTCTAGAGGCCACAAATAAGAAGCTTCAGTATCCTCACCCAAACACAGCTTCCTTCACTTCAGAAAACAACAAAGAACTGAAGCAGCTCCAAACTAGTAGGAATCAATTTAACACCCAACTTTCAAGCTAGTTAACATGACAAAGCTGAACAGGAAAAGAAAAAAAAAGTCACACCTTGCAAATGCTATTTCTGTTCACAGCTATTGCTTTCTGTCATCTCCTGTGGACAGTCAAGAACACGCACAAAGTAAATACACCAATACTATCTTCTGCCGCAATGTTTACAAACCTGGCTGAAAACTCCAGGCAGGCCAGCAGATAGCAAGCGGCTCCCCTTCCCCACACTTTGCCTTTCATTATATATGGAATTATTTGTTCAGAGAAGCTGCTGACCACCCTGTTCCTGTAAGATCAGCCAAACTACAGCACTTTTTTCTTAAGACTCTGAAGTGACCGGTGGTCCTACGACATTTGGTACGCAGGTAACTGAAAACTGGTTAAAGTCAAGCTTTGATTATTGGCTATCATCACAAAACCAGTACTTACATCCAGTCCCACTGCCGGTGTGCTGCTTTGGAGCAAGGGTTTAGTCACTGCGATTTTGCCGTTTGTTGAGCCATTTCCAGCAGTCGGGGGCAATGCATTCACAGTGTGATTGTGAAGCTGCGTGGTCCCTCCAGTGATGGCAATGACTGGCTGAGAGGCAGGAAGCACACCAGAAGCCTGCAGCTGTACCACTGCGGGCTGAGGGAGCACCACTGATTGACCTAGAACACAAGAACAACCATGAGTGCTCAGCGTATGACATGAAATGGATTTGTATGTGATCTATTTATAGGGCAATACTGATACAGACGGCAGGAAGTTTTGTTCCCCTGATCCACACTACTCATCTTCAGCATTAGTATACTCCACAGGGGAAAAAAGAAAAAAAAAAAGTCTGAAAAGAAGCTTGCATGGTTCTTCATCCATCCTGTAAACCAAAACAATACCTATTAAAGGAATTCATTAAGTCAATATCTCTACCAAAACCTCATGGCTCTTCAAAGTCAATTTAAAAAAAAAAAAAACCAACACTTTTCAGAAACATTACTTGTTTCAGTATTGCTAATGCTTGAAGCACACAAACCAACTTTTTCAAAGAACCTAACCAGTTCACCTCAATTCTTCTTCTCCCTTTTGTCCATCTCGACTTTACTGCTGTGTTTGGAGGAAATGTTACTACAAGAAGTGACTCATGCTCAAAAAAAAAAAAAAAAACATGAACAGGAAAGAACAAACAAAAGTTACAGTTTCAAAACGAGTTGATGCCTCAGCTCACACTAAGACAAGACCAAGACGTTGGAAAAAAAAGAACTGCCTTATATTAGAAACATTATGCACAAGCTGAACAGAGCTTAGAGAAAAGTAAGCAGAAGAAATGAGGTAATTTCCAAAGAGCTTTGAAATGGAATTAAGAACACTCACATCCAAGAAATCTCAGTCCAAGAACTACATTTAACTCAAGCAGGTGCTCGAGTAATATTTTCTTGCATGAAAGCACACGAACATCTCTTTAATCCTTTGTAACAAGATGACCTGGCTGCCTTTTAGAAGCAGCACATTCCAGCTGACATTCCAATCAATATGCATGACTCTGTATTACAACTTAGCCAACTTTCTGGAAGATGAAGTCATTTACCTAGCGCTCCAAGGTCTTATGTCTGAGGTGTAGGATTAGGTCTCCTTACTGCAGAGATGATCTTAAAAAGCATAGCAAGTTAGCACTATCCTATTTAAGGACTTCAAATGGTAAATTTGAGATACTTTCAACACTTCTTTTTTTTTATGTGTAGAACATGTGATGGTCTAACATTGTGCTTTCTTCTTCTAAGCTTTCATGAAAGGGACTATGAACGTATCATTCTTCACTCTCCTTGAAATTAATGGCACATTTTAATCTGGCAGCTCCTGCTACATGCAGGGCATTTTTAATAATGAAAAAAATCCCTATGGTTTTTGTGATAGAAGTAACACTAAAGAATTTTTAAATGCAACATCAAAGTAAATACACTGCATGGAAATACTTTTCCAACAGTTCTTTCTCTCTAGTGCCTCATAGAAGCTACTCGGGGAAAAGAAGCTGATCTTCATAGTACTGCATTTATAACACAAAAAATCTGTACCTCCAAAATCCCTTATTCCAGATGGTATTTTATCAGCTGGAACATCAGACAGAGTAAGAATTAGGTCACGCTGACTGCGCTGACCTGTGTTTTAAGTAGTCTAACAATCTTAGGCATGTTGCAACAAATGTCAGCCTCTCCAGCTATGGCTTAGCTCCTGATGGATGAGCAATTAGTAAGAAAGACAATTCTTTCACTATTGTAATAATTTCTAGATACTTTCACTGAATGTATTTATCTCCTTTCCCATCCAGTCATTTCCTGTGCAGTCAATTGCAAGAATCTGCAGCCATCAGCTGGTGAAAACAAGCAACTGCAACTGACTATTTCTGCAATGCAAGTGATGTTCCTGCTCTCGTGGCAGAAGAATAAACAATGCTTGGGATTCTGAAATGAAGACTCAGGCTCAAATAAACTAGTTACAGAGTAACAGGAGGAATGAAAACAGATAGATGGAAAGGAAATGATTTGCCCCATTAACATTAGCTTACAGCTTTAAGTACTGTAACTCCTAACACTACGCTCTAACTTTTAGCAGATTTTGTAACATCCTATTTAATGTTATTTAGTTAGATAAAAAGCCATAAACTCATGTTTCATATGGGTGAAAATGGCTTATCACTCCTTCCTGAGCTTTCAAGTTTCATTCAGAGATCCTAACTGATTCTGTTGATCTTCCTTTGGTTAAAACAGAGTACAGCTGGATTAACCTTATGCATCACTTGTCAATCACAAGTAGAGCAGAGTAAAAGATCCCTGGGGATCCATCCAGATCAGCAGCTTTATCTCCATGATTCTTAATGCTCAGGATAGTCTCTTTTCCCATATTGTCTTCTATTCCACACAATGCTCAGGTAACTGCTGTTTTTCACACAGCTACATAAGAGAATTGAGGCCGTTTTCTCAGCATAAAGCTTTTTAGGCAAAGCATACATCGCCCTTCTTTCAATCCTAACTCTCCTGTTTCACCTGCCAAACATAACTTCAGTCTAGGGACTATCCTAGAGGTAGTGTTTACCCCCAGGACCTGACTCCGCAATGACAATTCACCTACCTTTAGGAGGTGCTGGCTGGATGTTAACAACTGGTTGATGCTTTGGCAGTGGCACAAGTGTTGGAAGTGTCTGAATAATGATGGTTTTAGCTGGGATGCCGATGTTAGCCTGAGCCTCGGGTACAGCAGGCAAAAGAGGTTTTGGTTGTATCAACGGCCTAGACGCTGTCTGACCACACCTCTTCAGATTCTTCACAGAATTATTTGCTAGGAAAAAAAAAAAAAGACAGAGTTGGAACAGAAATTGTAAAGTGAAAAATTTCAGTAGTGATAACATGGCTTTTGGTATCCGTCATTATCCATCTATATCTGTTAAAATTGATGTATCCATAGATGTGGAATCTGAGTAACTCAACCTCTCGTACCAGACCGAGAAGCAATGCCGACCACCGGTTTCTTCCCTGCATCTACTTCAGAGGGTGCGGGGCTTCTGGAGCTCTTGCAGTAGAGGGAGATAGGAGACATCTGGGAACTACAGCTGAAGTCCACATCATCCTGCAAACAAAAAGTAGATGAGACTACTGCTTCAGAAACAGATAAAAGTGACTACTAGAAATTGAGAGTACAACTGTCTTTTATCACAGGTGTTGCTACTGCAGGAAATAGGAGAAAGGTTTTCCTCTGCTATCTTATTCTGGTCAGTGCCAAGTACCACTGACAACCAAAGCAGCACCACTCCATACCAGCAAAATGAAGGGGGCAGAGACCAGCAACTGCTAGAATCAGACGCCTTTAGAAGGTATTTTGTTTGGCAAACAGGCCAATAAACACAACTGAGGAAGCAGAACTGAACATGCTTTTTTAGGAATGGATTACAGTAGGAAAAAAAGGAAAATATTACTGAAGGAAAGTTGTTTTTGCAAGGGTTGGAAAAATACATTGTTTCCTCTTATGCTATGAAGTTGACCAGATAAATCAATTTTTTTTTTATTTGTCTCAGCTGGGTCTGGATTAATCTTGCCATCTGTGTTACATGGAGGTTTCTGCATACAGGCACATTCTGCACTGGAGAGTCCACAGATGATGGAGAAGGAACTGAACAACTTGAAGGGGCTGGTGATAAGGGCTCCGTCTTCACATTTGCATCTGCAAGAGACAGACAAATAATTTTTACTGTGCAAGTCTTTAACAAGGGGAAATCAGTAAAGAACATCACTCCACACTAGCTATTTAATTCCCAAAGCAAGACACAGCAGAAATATTGTGAGATAAAGGATATTTAGATTGTAGGGAAGCTCCTATCAGCTGTACGCATCCTACAGAAACACAGCACAACTTCTCACCGTAGGACTAGACCAAATCATTTCACAAAAATTACTGGTACCATAAAGCTGTAACAGCTCACTCTTGTGGGGCAAGATGGAATTGTATCTGCAAAATTCAGCTAGTAAGTTACCTGAATAAGAGTGGCTCGTAATATTCCAAAGGTCCGAGTCCCAGGACATCAAATCCAAATCAAAATGAAAGTTATACAGATCATTTTCCTGAAATGACTGTTCAGAAAGAGAAACAAGATAAGAAGACAATGTACACCGAGACCATCAGCTGTTATGTTCGCATTCTAATGTTTCTGGACAAGCAAAGGGACTATCACTTCAGTTGCCTTAAGGCACATGGAGATAATAGCCTTGAGGGGGGCATTCTCAACTGGAATACATGAAACATGGCTTCTTTTAAAGCTTGGAGCTATAGGAGAGAAGCAGTTCTGTTCAAGAGTATCATTAATTATTGTCCTGTTGTCAGTAATTTGTAAAGCAAAAGTTCTAAGTGTAGTCACTGAACCACCCTGAATAAATTATAGGATTGGTGACTTGTTGCCATCACCCTCCTTCACCTTCATCGAAAGGTGATGAACTGATGCTCTTTCGTCATCAGATCTCAAGGCACTTTATAAATGAAAGCAGTACCAGCATCAGTTTAACAAGAGAATGAGAGACCCAGAGACTGATTTGGTCAGGAACATACTGACCATCTTGGAAATGAATCAGGCATCTCTACACTTGAATAAACTGACATCACCACCTTCTAGAACCAAAGACATGAGTTTCATTACCCAACAGGAAAAAAAGGAGACTAAAATCATCTCCTACACATCAGTTATTGTACAGCCTTTAAAACAATGGTCAGTTTTCTGCTTCACATTTTTCTGCTGCTAAGCTTCAGTCCTCTATCAAAACATAATATTTCTATGAGCGCTGGCATCAAATACAGACTGCTCTCTAATGTTATGTGCTTGTTTTATATAAATACATACCTAGGATTTTCTCACTAAAACCTTTCCTGCAAAAATACCTTCCTTTAAATTCTCAAACTGCCTCATGAAGGGTGGCTCAGAAAGTCTGCAGACTGCACAGAAATTGGTACTTGCAGGCAATGGTGAAGAAAAAAAGCCCATTAGAGAACATTTATAGGGGGAATGAGCAAATGCCACGGCCCAAGCTGTGCAGTAAGAGTCTCCCACACGTAACTAATGCTGACGTGCTGACAACTGATGTCTTAGCCTCGTACAATCCAGCAGTTCCCACATTTTCTCCAGTGCCTGTCCTACAGTGCCTGTAGGAAAGCTCATAGTAACTGAGGTTGACATGGAATAGCGGACAGGCTTTGCTATCTGCGGGTTAGGCCACGGTGGACAGCGGGAAGGCAAGAGGAGGCACAGAGAATAGGAAATCCACACGGCAAATGTCCTGGAACAGAGCCAGGAGGAGGTGTGACTAGACAGTGAAAAGCACAGGGCTACACGTGCTGTGCTCCAATAGAGGCTGAAGAGAAAGTCCTAAAGCAGACAAGCGCGTGCCTTTAAACGCGACTTCCAAACCTACCGCTGTACCGCTGACGGTTCATTCAGGGATGGGCAGCCCCATCCCCGCCCGCCCAGCTCCCGCCCAACCCGCAGGTGCCCGTGACGCCCTCCAGCCGCCAATACACGTCCCAAAGCTCCGGTCTCCGCGGGTGCCAGAGCCCCGTCCCGCCGGTACTCACGTCGGGCTCGTCCCTCGGGGCGCGCCGCGACTCCGCAGCACCGAGCAGCTCGCCCAGCTCCTCGCCTAGCACCGTCTCTGCGGGGAAATTGCGGCCTCAGCACCGGGTGACAGAGCAGGAAATCGAGTTCCGCCCGGCCGCAGGGCCGGCCCGGATCTCCGGTCGCAGACCCCTCCTTCCCCCGGCCCCGCCACGCTTACCCCAGTCGAGGCCGCCCCCCGCCGCCGGCAGCAGCCCCACGGGCTCCCACTCGGCCTCCGCCGCCGCCATCGCTTCCGGCTTCCTACTCTCGCACACGTCTACTTCCGGCAGGGGCCCCGCCCCCTACGGCGGCCGCCAGAGGACATTCTAAGCCCGCCCCCTCCGCGGTGGCCACCTCCCACACAGCACGCACGGAACCTCGAGGGAGAGCAGAGGCGTTTATTGAGAGCCTGTTGGCCAGGGCCCGGCCCCAGCAGCAGATCGAGGAAGGGAAGGGACTACAGTCCGTGTTTCCACGCCCCTGCGGCTCTTCAGCGGCCTTGCCCACGTGTGGGTATAGGCTGGGGTGGGCGCAGAGCTCTGCAGTCCCAGCCCCTTAGCGCTGCTTCAGGGCAGCAGGCAGCAAGGGTCTGCAGGGCAAGGCGTGAAGAACCGTCAGGGCCTGGTGCTGGCGGGGACAGTGTTCCCGGCTCCGCGTGGCCTGCAATGACACGGGAGAAGTGAGCCAAGGGAGGTGACTGGGTGTACCCTCACTGAGCTTCTCCACCCAGCACCAGTGCTCCAGGTGGAGATCAGCCCACGTGCTGCCCAGAAGCAGATGGATTTTTCATGCACACCTTCCAGTGTGCTGCAAGCACTGTGCTGGCATTCGCCTTACAAGGTGGAGTCATAGGCTGCATTGGTGAAGAGGCCTGGTGCTCCTAGGTCACTGGGAAAAAGCATAAAGAGTGTCAACTTGGGGGAAAAAAAGAGATAGGAAACATCGTGCTTGCACGAGGAAAGCGCTTGTGTCTTAGCCACTTCTGCTCAGGGGCTGCACACTGCAGGAGCTACAGAATCTTTGTCTTTTGAAGTACACCAGTTGGCACAGCCTCGTTAGCTCCCAGCTATGCTCCTACTGCTGTAAAAGCAGCCTCATGCGCAGATAGAGGTGACAGGGTAGTAGGGGGGTGACCACAGTGATATCACCCACTGGTCTGGGGATGGATGCCAAGTACAAATCTTACCTGGTGGGGTTCAAGAGCTTCTTCTTCTCCTCTGAGAGTAATGTTGAAGTGTCCACAGAGAGGGCAGATACAAAAGAAAGAATCAGGTCTTTTTAGTGAAGGGCTTGAGAGGCAGCAGCAGGATTTGACAAACCAAAACAAATTTGACAAGCATAAGATAGAATGGAGTTGCTGGGGCAATTGCCTTTTGCCCCTTCAACAGTGAAGGTGTTTTTCTGGCTCCGGACCCAAGTCTGGTGGCTGGCACTCTCAGCAAGACCCAGGGCCAGGGAGGTGCTTCTGGACTGGGCCAACCCACGGCATATAGGACATGGACTGAGACAGTCACATCTATAAACCGTTTTGATCAACCCACTTTCCTTGGGGGTCTATAGCCGCATTGTCTGAGAGTCCCTAGCCAAAGCACCCATTGGCTGCAGGTTTTTATGTACCTCTGTTGCTGAGCTGCTTGGCAAGCAAGGCGATGAGCGTTCCAGAGAGCACAAGGCCAGCTACTGCCAGAGCACTGGTGCTGGTGTAAACCAGAACTTGTTTCAAAAAGGCAGCAGAATCCTCTGAAAAAGACCCACAAACACTCAGGTTGTTTTCAGAGGCATTCCACAGAGACAAAGCTGCTGGGTGCCTTCTCCACCCTCAAGACATACTGCAGGAGGCTGGGAAGCACAGCCCCACCATACCTTCACAGACTGGGGGATACCTGGTCCAGTTCCCTGTGGCTGCACACCTGAGCATCCCTGCTCCCATCTGGATAAAACCATCCTTGCAGGAAAAGGTGCAAGTGGAGTTGAACGTGAAGTTCCCATACAGATGAGAGCAGTTGAGGTGGCCATGGCTGGGGGCATCCAGCACTGGACAGCTGATGGCTGCAGGTAGAGCACAGCAGCAACACTGATGAGACAGAATTGTTGGCAGTGGAATGAAGGCACAGAGGCTAGGGAGCCAGGGGGTGAGCTGCTGTGAGCTGGGGTGCTGAAGGTAAAGGGATCTTGGGAAAAGTGATCTGCTACCGCAGAGCAGTGGGCACTGTGCTGGCAATGCCGTGGCAGTTCTCAGAAGAACTGGAGATTTCAGAGGGTCTGCCTCCTCATGGTGCTGCATATCCACTGTGCATAGCCCTACTGGGGTCACAGAAAGCATCAGGATAAAGGCAGTGATGCAGTCTCCATCACTGTATCCTTACACAGCTCCATTCCACTCCCACTGCTTGAGCACACCTGGCTCAGCTCCTCTGTGTCACAGAGGGAGACTGGGGACAGATCTTGAGGAAGGGGCAACTCTTCACCAGGGTACGTGATCCAGGAGCAGATGTGACCACCATAGCTCTACCTTGGCACTGCAGGGTGTCCCCAGTCCAGGTTCCAGTGGCTGTGCACTCACGGCTCTGTGGCCCAAACATCACAAACCCTGGCTGGCAGGAGAAGTCACAGATGGAGCCAAAGGCGAAGCTCCCGTGGAGGTGGGAGCAGTTCAGCTCTCCATGTTCTGGAGCTCTGAGCACTGGGCAGCTGATGGCTGAAAAGGAAAAGAAGCACACCTCAAGCAGGAGCCAGGGAACTGCAAGGCTTCATCCTTGGGATGAGAGGCCCAAGAACAGCCCAAGGTGAACTCCAGGCCAATGGCACCTTTACCAGCAGCTCTACCTTTGCACTGTGGTGTGTCCCCAGTCCACATCCTTGTGGCCATGCATTCACGACTCTGTGACCCCATGAGCTGAAACCCTGGCTGGCAGGAGTAGTCACACACGGAGCCAAACGTGAAGTTCCCATGGAGGTGGGAGCAGTTCAGCTCTCCGTGCTCTGGAGCAGTGAGCACTGGACAGGTGATGGCTACAGGAAAAAGAGGCACACCTCAAGCAGGAGCCAGGTTACTGTCGTGTTGAACTGTTGGGACATCCTAGTGTCATCCCCATATCAGAGACATCCCAAAATCTAGCAGCAGCTGTACCTTTGCATTGTGGAGTGTCCTTGTTCCAAGTCCCCATAGCTGTGCACTCATGGCTCTCTGGCCCCATGAGCTCAAATCCTGGCTGGCAGAAGAAGGCACATGTGGAGCCAAAGTTGAAGTTCCCATGGAGGTGGGAGCAGTTCAGCTTTCCATGCTCTGGAGCACTGAGCACCGGGCAGGTGACAGCTGCAAGGAGAGCAGGTCTCAGGGCAGATCCTGCCTATGCTGGAAGGAGTACATCTCCAGGTCTGGAGATGGGGCAGCCAGAAGTTCTGGGTCAATTCTGATGGTGCCTGCAGGGGATGGTTTCCTGGTCTCAAGGAGTGTTAATGCCTGGCCAGGAAGGTGTTGGCAGACCCAGTCCCTTGCTCTGCAGGGCTGTCAGTTCACACTCTGTGAGGTGGCTGTTGGGGACAGAGGATTTTCACTACTGGAACAGAATGGCAGGACGTCAGTGACGTGCCAGTGTGTGTCAGAGTATCAAGAGTGCACAGAGCAGCACAACAGAGCTGGGAGCTGCATTTTGGTTGCAGACAGAAGGCCAGCTGGGGGCATGGCCCTCACCCTGAAAGCTCAAGGCAGTGGTACTTCAGGCACCAGTCCTGTCAGCAGTTGTGGAGGGGTACACTGGTGAGAATCATGGGCCTGTGTGTGTGGGGCTGCTGAGGTGACAACTGGCAGAGGCTGAAGACAGCACAGGGCAGCCTTGTGGTAATGCCAGCGGCACTATGAGCGCTAGCAGCAGCTCTAACCTTTGCATCGTGAGGTGTCCCCACTCCAGGTTCTTGTAGCCATGCACTCACGGCTCTGTGGCCCAATCAGCACAAACCCTGTCTGGCAGGAGAAGTCACATGTAGAGCCGAAAGTGAA